>NC_068435.1:6155184-6202684 GCF_023373465.1 Oncorhynchus keta | reverse complement strand
CCTATCCTCATCAGAGAGGTCTTCAATGTAGTGCGCTGCCAACCCACAGCTCTCTGCGTCCTCCCCCAACAGGACGGGTAGCCTATCCTCATCAGAGAGGTCTTCAACAGGATGGGAAGTAGTCATCGCTGCCAACCCACAGCTCTCTGCGTCCTCCCCCAACAGGACGGGTAGCCGATCCTCATCAGAGAGGTCTTCAATTAGTGCGCTGCCAACCCACAGTTCTCTGCTTCCTCCCCCAACAGGACGGGTAGCCTATCCTCATCAGAGAGGTCTTCAATGTAGTGCGCTGCCAACCCACAGCTCTCTGCGTCCTCCCCCAACAGGATGGGTAGCCTATCCTCATCAGAGAGGTCTTCAATGTAGTGCGCTGCCAACCCACAGCTCTCTGCGTCCTCCCCCAACAGGATGGGTAGCCTATCCTCATCAGAGAGGTCTTCAATGTAGTGCGCTGCCAACCCACAGCTCTCTGCGTCCTCCCCCAACAGGATGGGAAGTCTATTCTCATCAGAGAGGTCTTCAATGTAGTGCGCTGCCAACCCACAGCTCTCTGCGTCCTCCCCCAACAGGATGGGTAGCCTATCCTCATCAGAGAGGTCTTCAATGTAGTGCGCTGCCAACCCACAGCTCTCTGCGTCCTCCCCAACAGGATGGGAAGTCTATTCTCATCAGAGAGGTCTTCAATGTCGTGCGCTGCCAACCCACAGCTCTCTGCGTCCTCCCCAACAGGATGGGTAGCCTATCCTCATCAGAGAGGTCTTCAATGTAGTGCGCTGCCAACCCACAGCTCTCTGCGTCCTCCCCCAACAGGATGGGTAGCCTATCCTCATCAGAGAGGTCTTCAATGTAGTGCGCTGCCAACCCACAGCTCTCTGCGTCCTCCCCCAACAGCACGGGTAGCCTATCCTCATCAGAGAGGTCTTTGAAACTTTGAATAAGGGTTTCAAATTTGGGTAAATGACACTCTCTAATTGTATTTTGTATATTTTGTCAGGAAATGCAGTTCTGTCTCGGGTTCTGCTCTTATGCAGTGGTTGCCCAGGATTTCACTCTACAGGGAGCTCGGTTTTCCTGTGTCTTCCCTTCTCAATGGCAAGGCTCTGCTCACTGAGCCTGTACTTTGTCAAGGTTTTTATAAGGTATTGATCAGTAACCATGGTCAAATAGTTAGCCACAGTGTACTGTCGATTTAGGGCCAGATAGCACTGCATTGTTCTTTGTGTTTGTGTTTCCCAGTAAGCAATGTAGTTTTGTTTTGACTGTGTTGTAATTTGGTTTATTCTGATTGATTGGATGTTCTGGTCCTGAGGCTTCAGTGTGTTAGTAGAACAGGTTAGTGAACTCAGGACCAGCTGGATGAGGGGACTGAGGCTTCAGTGTGTTAGTAGAACAGGTTTGTGAACTCAGGACCAGCTGGATGAGGGGACTGAGGCTTCAGTGTGTTAGTAGAACAGGTTAGTGAACTCAGGACCAGCTGGATGAGGGGACTGAGGCTTCAGTGTGTTAGTAGAACAGGTTTGTGAACTCAGGACCAGCTGGATGAGGGGACTGAGGCTTCAGTGTGTTAGTAGAACAGGTTTGTGAACTCAGGACCAGCTGGATGAGGGGACTGAGGCTTCAGTGTGTTAGTAGAACAGGTTTGTGAACTCAGCCCCAGGACCAGCTGGATGAGGGGACTGAGGCTTCAGTGTGTTAGTAGAACAGGTTTGTGAACTCAGGACCAGCTGGATGAGGGGACTGAGGCTTCAGTGTGTTAGTAGAACAGGTTTGTGAACTCAGGACCAGCTGGATGAGGGGACTGAGGCTTCAGTGTGTTAGTAGAACAGGTTTGTGAACTCAGCCCCAGGACCAGCTGGATGAGGGGACTGAGGGGACTCTTTTCTTTGCTCAGCTCTTGGCATTGCAGGGCTTGGTAATGATATGAGAGGGACTCACTGTATTTTAGATGTTTACAAAACCTAATTGCTGCATGCATTGTTTGTAGTTTTCCTCTGGAAATGTAGAAGAATCTCACAGAACTCTGCATGAAGGGTTTCAATGGGTTGTTTGTCTCATTTGGTGAAATCTTGTTTTGCAAGTGGACCCCACACCTCGCTGCCATGAAGTGCAATTGTTTCAATGACACATTCAATTCCTTTTAGCCAAATTTTAGTAGGTATTTCAATTGGAATTTGTTTTTTAACGGCGTAGAATGCCCTGCGTGCTTTCTCTCTCAGTTCATTCACTGCCTCATTAATGTGTCCAGTTGAGCTTATTTTTAAACCCAATTAATTGTAGTGTGTGCAGTACCCTATATATTTTGTACCACTTGAGAACTTTGGTCTAATTCCCTGAGATCTGGATCTTCTCTGGAAAATCATTATTTTAGTCATTTTGGGGTTTGCTGTAGGTCATGTGCTGTGGGGGTTTACTGCCAGGGCCCAGGTCTGGCAGTACTGCTCTAGCAGGTCCAGGCTCTGCTGTAGGTCATGTGCTGTGGGGGTTTACTGCCAGGGCACAGGTCTGACAGTACTGCTCTAGCAGGTCCAGGTTCTGCTGTAGGCCATGTGCTGTGGGTGACAGCAGGCATAGGTCATCTGCGAAGAGTAGGCATTTTACCTCTGAATTGTGGAGACTAACACCAGGGGCTGAGGATTTTTCTAGAAGAGTGGCCAATTCATTGATGTAAATATTGAAGAGTGCAGGGCTCAGATTGCAACCCTGACTAAGGCCCCGCCCCTGGTTAAAGAATTCTGTTCTTTTCTTGCCAATTCTGAAACTGCACACATTGGCAGTATACATTGATTTAATGATGTCATGTTTTACCTGCATTTTTCTGCTCTTTTGCACACCAGTATTTCTACTTCCGCATCCTCGTCTGCTCATCTATCACTCCAGTGCTACTTGCTAAATTGAAATTACTTCGCCTCTATGGCCTATTTTTTTGCCCTACCGAATTACTTAATTTGCACACACAATATATATATTTTCCTATTGTGTTATTGACTGTACGTTTGTTTACTCCATGTGTAACTCTGTGTTGTTGTTTGTGTCGCACTGCTTTGCTTTATCTTGGCCAGGTCGCAGTTGTAAAAGTGAACTTGTTCTCAAATTGCCTACCTGGTTAAGTAAAGGTGAAATAAAATAAATAAATAAATATACACTATTTTCAATACTCGAGAGAGCGAGACAGAGAGAGAGAGAGAGAGAGAGAGAGAGAAGACAGAGAGAGAGAGAGAGAGAGAGAGAGAGAGAAAGAGAGAGAAAGAGAGTGAGAGAGAGAGAGAGCGAGAGAGCGAGACAGAGAGAGAGAGAGAGAGAGAGAGAGAGAGAGAGAGAGAGAGAGAGAGAGAGAGAGAGAGAGAGAGAGAGAGAGAGAGAGAGAGAGAGACAGAGAGAGAGAGAGAGAGAGAGAGAGAGAGCGAGACAGCAGAGAGAGAGAGAGAGAGAGCGAGAGAGAGAGAGAGAGAGAGAGAGAGAGAGAGAGAGAGAGAGAGAGAGAGAGAGAGACAGAGCAGAGAGAGAGAGAGAGAGAGAGAGAGAGCGAGACAGCAGAGAGAGAGAGAGAGAGCGAGAGAGAGAGAGAGAGAGAGAGAGAGAGAGAGAGAGAGAGAGACGAGACAGAGCAGAGAGAGAGATAGAGAGAGAGAGCTCAGACAGAGAGAGAGAGAGAGAGAGCGAGAGAGAGAGAGAGAGAGAGAGAGAGAGAGAGAGAGAGAGAGAGAGAGAGAGAGAGAGAGACAGAGCAGAGAGAGAGAGAGAGAGAAAGAGAGAGAGAGAGAATTATGTTGTTTCCCATTCAGTTGAATGCATGTTGATCCAGTGAGTGAGAGAGAGAGATGGGCTTGTTTGGCTCAGGTTGTCATCATGGGGTGTTCAGCATCAGCATGCCTTGGGTAACAAGTAGCTAGTGTGAGAAGGGGAGAGATGGGCTTGTTTGGCTCAGGTTGTCATCATGGGGTGTTCAGCATCAGCATGCCTTGGGTAACAAGTAGCTAGTGTGAGAAGGGGAGAGATGGGCTTGTTTGGCTCAGGTTGTCATCATGGGGTGTTCAGCGTCAGCATGCCTTGGGTAACAAGTAGCTAGTGCGAGAAGGGGAGAGATGGGCTTGATCACTATGGTAGTGGTGAAATCAGCAATGGCAAAGAGTTCTCTGTGACAAAAACAGAAAAGGGGTTGTTAACTGCTTAATTCAATCAATATCATCCAACCATTATGTGTAAATCATAAGCATGTTATTGATTATGTCCATTTAAGTGGTGATGTCTGAGAAGCCGGTGTTTGGAGGATATTTTTCTCCGAGGTGATCCACTACATTACACTTATCGTCATTTGTTTGTAATCCAGAGAGGTTAGAAAACGTATCTAGATGAGGCTGTGGATCCTAATTGTGTATTGAAAAGAAAACATGAATCTTCAGCGTACAATGATTTGTTTTATTTTTATAATCCCTTAATATTATTGTTGGATCTGATTTTCGACAAACTGACATTTCAATGGCAATAATAAATAGATATGCTGATAGTGGACAACCTTGTTTACTCTTCTTGACAGTTTAATACTTTCTGAGATTTATTTACTATTTTACACATGTTACACATAGGGTTACTGTACATAACTTTAACCCATATTTGACCAGGTAAGTTGACTGAGAACACATTCTCATTTACAGCAACAACCTGGGGAATAGTTACAGGGGAGAGGCGGGGGATGAATGAGCCAATTGTAAACTGGGGATGACAAGGTGACCGTGCTGGTTTGAGTGCCAGATTGGGAATTTAGCCAGGACACCGGGGTTAACACCTCTACTCTTACTATACGTGCCATGGGATCTTTAGTGACCACAGAGAGTCAGGACACCCCTAAAGATAATGATGGTCATCATGACCAAACAGTTCTATTTTTTTGTTTCATCAGACCAGAGGACATTTCTCCAAAAGGTACAATCTTTGTCCCCATGTCCAGTTGTAACCTGTAGTCTGGCTTTTTTATGGCGGTTTTTATAGCAGTGGCTTCTACCTCGCTGAGCGGTCTTTCAGGTTATGTCGATTTAGGACTCGTTTTACTGTGGGCATACAGTGGGGCAAAAAAGTATTTAGTCAGCCACCAATTGTGCAAGATCTCCCACTTAAAAAGATGAGAGAGGCCTGTAATTCTCATCATAGGTACACTTCAACTATTCAAAAATGAAAAAAAATATCCAAAAAATCACATTGTAGGATTTTTAATGAATTTATTTGCAAATTATGGTGGAAAATAAGTATTTGTTCAATATCAAAAGTTTATCTCTAAGTTTTCTGTAAGTATTCACAAGGTTTCACAAGACAGTGTATTGGGCTGATGAGACAGTGGATTGGGCTGATGAGACAGTGGATTGGGCTAATGAGACAGTGGATTGGGCTGATGAGACAGTGGATTGGGCTGATGAGACAGTGGATTGGGCTGATGAGACAGTGGATTGGGCTGATGAGACAGTGGATTGGGCTGACGAGACAGTGGATTGGGCTGATGAGACATGGATTGGGCTGATGAGACAGTGGATTGGGCTGACGAGACAGTGGATTGGGCTGATGAGACAGTGTTTTGGGCTGATGAGTCAGTGTGTTGGGCTGATGAGACAGTGGGTTGAGGCTGATGAGACAGTGGATTGGGCTGATGAGACAGTGGATTGGTCTGATGAGACAGTGGATTGGGCTGACGAGACAGTGGATTGGGCTGATGAGACAGTGGATTGGAGCTGATGAGACAGTGGATTGGGCTGATGAGACAGTGGATTGGGCTGATGAGACAGTGGATTGGGCTGATGAGACAGTGGATTGGGCTGATGAGACAGTGGATTGGGCTGATGAGACAGTGGATTGGGCTGATGAGACAGTGGATTGGGCTGATGAGACAGTGGATTGGGCTGATGAGACAGTGGATTGGGCTGATGAGACAGTGGATTGGGCTGATGAAACAGTGGATTGGGCTGACGAGACAGTGGATTGGGCTGTTGAGACAGTGGATTGGGCTGATGAGACAGTGGATTGGGCTGTGAGACAGTGGATTGGGCTGAAGACAGTGGATTGGGCTGATGAGACAGTGGATTGGGCTGATGAGACAGTGGATTGGGCTGATGAGACAGTGGATTGGGCTGATGAGACAGTGGATTGGGCTGATGAGAAAGTGTGAAGGGCTGATGAGACAGTGGATTGGGCTGATGAGACAGTGGATTGGGCTGATGAGACAGTGGATTGGGCTGACGAGACAGTGGATTGGGCTGATGAGACAGTGGATTGGGCTGATGAGACAGTGGAATGGGCTGATGAGACAGTGGATTGGGCTGATGAGACAGTGGATTGGGCTGATGAGACAGTGGATTGTTGATGAGACAGTGGATTGGGCTGACAGACAGTGGATTGGGCTGATGAGACAGTGATTTGGGCTGATGAGACAGTGTGTTGGGCTGATGAGACAGTGGGTTGGGCTGATGAGACAGTGGATTGGGCTGATGAGACAGTGGATTGGGCTGATGAGACAGTGTGTTGGGCTGATGAGACAGTGTGTTGGGCTATGAGACAGTGGGTTGGGCTGATGAGACAGTGGATTGGGCTGATGAGACAGTGGATTGGGCTGATGAGACAGTGGATTGGGCTGATGAGACAGTGGATTGGGCTGATGAGACAGTGGATTGGGCTGATGAGACAGTGGATTGGGCTGATGAAACAGTGGATTGGGCTGATGAGACAGATTGGGCTGATGAGACAGTGTGTTGGGCTGATGAGACAGTGGATTGGGCTGATGAGACAGTGGATTGGGCTGATGAGACAGTGGATTGGGCTGATGAGACAGTGGATTGGGACAGTGGATTGGGCTGATCAGACAGTGGATTGGGCTGATGAGACAGTGGATTGGGCTGATGAGACAGTGTTGGGCTGATGAGACAGTGGATTGGGCTGATGAGACAGTGGATTGGGCTGATGAGACAGTGGATTGGGCTGATTGACAGTGGATTGGAGCTGATGAGACAGTGGATTGGGCTGATGAAACAGTGGATTGGGCTGACGAGACAGTGGATTGGGCTGATGAGACAGTGGATTGGGCTGATGAGACAGTGGATTGGGCTGATGAGACAGTGGATTGGGCTGATGAGACAGTGGATTGGGCTGATGAGACAGTGGATTGGGCTGATGAGACAGTGGATTGGGCTGATGAGACAGTGGATTGGGCTGATAAAAAATGTGTTGGGCTGATGAGACAGTGGATTGGGCTGATGAGACAGTGGATTGGGCTGATGAGACAGTGGATTGGGCTGACGAGACAGTGGATTGGGCTGATGAGACAGTGGATTGGGCTGATGAGACAATGGAATGGGCTGATGAGACAGTGTGTTGAACTGATAAGACAGTGTGTTGAACTGATAAGACAGTGTGTTGGGCTGATGAGACAGTGTGTTGGGCTGATGAGACAGTGTGTTGGGCTGATGAGACAGTGTGTTGGGCTGATGAGACAGTGTGTTTGGCTGATGAGACAGTGTGTTGGTCTGATGAGACAGTGGATTGGGCTGATGAGACAGTGTGTTGGGCTGATGAGACAGTGGATTGGGCTGATGAGACAGTGTGTTGGGCTGATGAGACAGTGTGAGAGAGGCTGATGAGACAGTGTTTGGGCTGATGAGACAGTGTGTTGGGCTGATGAGACAGTGTGTTGGGCTGATGAGACAGTGTGTTGGGCTGATGAGACAGTGTGTTGGGCTGATGAGACAGTGGGTTGGGCTGATGAGACAGTGGATTGGGCTGATGAGACAGTGGATTGGGCTGATGAGACAGTGGATTGGGCTGATGAGACAGTGGATTGGGCTGATGAGACAGTGGATTGGGCTGATGAGACAGTGGATTGGGCTGATGAGACAGTGTATTGGGCTGATGAGACAGTGGATTGGGCTGACGAGACAGTGGATTGGGCTGATGAGACAGTGGATTGGGCTGATGAGACATGGATTGGGCTGATGAGACAGTGGATTGGGCTGATGAGACAGTGGATTGGGCTGATGAGACAGTGGATTGGGCTGATGAGACAGTGGATTGGGCTGATGAGACAGTGGATTGGGCTGATGAGACAGTGGATTGGGCTGATGAGACAGTGTGTTGGGCTGATGAGACAGTGTGTTTGGGCTGATGAGACAGTGGATTGGGCTGATGAGACAGTGGATTGGGCTGATGAGACAGTGGATTGGGCTGATGAGACAGTGGATTGGGCTGATGAGACAGTGTATTGGGCTGATGAGACAGTGGATTGGGCTGATGAGACAGTGGATTGGGCTGACGAGACAGTGGATTGGGCTGATGAGACAGTGGATTGGGCTGATGAGACAGTGTGTTGGGCTGATGAGACAGTGTGTTGGGCTGATGAGACAGTGTGTTGGGCTGATGAGACAGTGGATTGGGCTGATGAGACAGTGTGTTGGGCTGATGAGACAGTGGATTGGGCTGATGAGACAGTGGATTGGGCTGATGAGACAGTGGATTGGGCTGATGAGACAGTGGATTGGGCTGATGAGACAGTGGATTGGGCTGATGAGACAGTGGATTGGGCTGATGAGACAGTGGATTGGGCTGATGAGACAGTGGATTGGGCTGATGAGACAGTGGATTGGGCTGATGAGACAGTGGATTGGGCTGATGAGACAGTGGATTGGGCTGATGAGACAGTGGATTGGGCTGATGAGACAGTGGATTGGGCTGATGAGACAGTGGATTGGGCTGATGAGACAGTGGATTGGGCTGATGAGACAGTGGATTGGGCTGATGAGACAGTGGATTGGGCTGATGAGACAGTGGATTGGGCTGATGAGACAGTGGATTGGGCTGATGAGACAGTGGATTGGGCTGATGAGACAGTGGATTGGGCTGATGAGACAGTGGATTGGGCTGATGAGACAGTGGATTGGGCTGATGAGACAGTGGATTGGGCTGATGAGACAGTGGATTGGGCTGATGAGACAGTGGATTGGGCTGATGAGACAGTGGATTGGGCTGATGAGACAGTGTGTTGGGCTGATGAGACAGTGTGTTGGGCTGATGAGACAGTGGATTGGGCTGATGAGACAGTGTGTTGGGCTGATGAGACAGTGGATTGGGCTGATGAGACAGTGGATTGGGCTGATGAGACAGTGGATTGGGCTGATGAGACAGTGGATTGGGCTGATGAGACAGTGGATTGGGCTGATGAGACAGTGGATTGGGCTGATGAGACAGTGTGTTGGGCTGATGAGACAGTGTGTTGGGCTGATGAGACAGTGGATTGGGCTGATGAGACAGTGGATTGGGCTGATGAGACAGTGGATTGGGCTGATGAGACAGTGGATTGGGCTGATGAGACAGTGTGTTGGGCTGATGAGACAGTGGATTGGGCTGATGAGACAGTGTGTTGGGCTGATGAGACAGTGGATTGGGCTGATGAGACAGTGGATTGGGCTGATGAGACAGTGGATTGGGCTGATGAGACAGTGGATTGGGCTGATGAGACAGTGGATTGGGCTGATGAGACAGTGGATTGGGCTGATGAGACAGTGGATTGCACAGTCAGATGGAACAGAGTAAATAGGCATTTTAACATCATAGATTTAGCCGGTGGTAACTTGTGGAATAGACAACGTCTGGAATGCGGTTTTAACCAATCAGCATTCAGGATTAGACCCAGCTGTTGTATAAATACCCAGTTATCACTCTAGAATTTTCCTCAAGGTCTCTATCTGAAACAGAATAGTTATCTCTGCTATCAGTCCACTGTAGACTGTAAACAGGAGATAACTGCTGGCTAACTGGCTAACAGCTAGTACAGCTAATAGATCCATGTAAACAGGAGAGACCTGCTGGCTAACTGGCTAACTGCTGGTCCAGCTAATAGATCCATGTAAACAGGAGAGACCCGCTGGCTAACTGGCTAACCGCTGGTCCAGCTAATAGATCCATGTAAACAGGAGAGAACCGCTGGCTAACTGGCTAACTGCTGGCCCAGCTAATAGATCCATATAAACAGGAGAGAACCGCTGGCTAACTGGCTAACCGCTGGTCCAGCTAATAGATCCATGTAAACAGGAGAGACCCGCTGGCTAACTGGCTAACCGCTGGTCCAGCTAATAGATCCATGTAAACAGGAGAGAACCGCTGGCTAACTGGCTAACTGCTGGCCCAGCTAATAGATCCATATAAACAGGAGAGAACCGCTGGCTAACCCCTGGTCCAGCTAATAGATCCATATAAACAGGAGAGAACCACTGGCTAACCCCTGGTCCAGCTAATAGATCCATGTAAACAGGAGAGAACCGCTGGCTAACCCCTGGTCCAGCTAATAGATCCATATAAACAGGAGAGAACCACTGGCTAACCCCTGGTCCAGCTAATAGATCCATATAAACAGGAGAGAACCGCTGGCTAACCCCTGGTCCAGCTAATAGATCCATGTAAACAGGAGAGAACCACTGGCTAACTGGCTAACTGCTGGTCCAGCTAATAGATCCATATAAACAGGAGAGAACCGCTGGCTAACTGGCTAACTGCTGGTCCAGCTAATAGATCCATATAAACAGGAGAGAACCACTGGCTAACTGGCTAACCGCTGGTCCAGCTAATAGATCCATGTAAACAGGAGAGAACCGCTGGCTAACTGGCTAACTGCTGGCCCAGCTAATAGATCCATATAAACAGGAGAGAACCGCTGGCTAACCCCTGGTCCAGCTAATAGATCCATATAAACAGGAGAGAACCGCTGGCTAACTGGCTAACTGCTGGCCCAGCTAATAGATCCATATAAACAGGAGAGAACCACTGGCTAACTGGCTAACTGCTGGTCCAGCTAATAGATCCATATAAACAGGAGAGAACCACTGGCTAACTGGCTAACTGCTGGCCCAGCTAATAGATCCATGTAAACAGGAGAGAACCGCTGGCTAACTGGCTAACTGCTAGTACAGCTAATAGATCCATGTAAACAGGAGAGAACCGCTGGCTAACTGGCTTACCGCTGGTCCAGCTAATAGATCCATGTAGACAGGAGAGAACCGCTGGCTAACTGGCTAACTGGCTAACTGCTGGTCCAGCTAATAGATCCATATAAACAGGAGAGAACCACTGGCTAACTGGCTAACCGCTGGCCCATCTAATAGATCCATGTAAACAGGAGAGAACCACTGGCTGGGTCTAGCTAATAGATCCATATAGACAGGAGAGAACCACTGTCTGGGTCTAGCTAATAGATCCATGTAGAAAGGAGAGAACCACTGGCTAACTGGCAAACTGGCTAACCACTGGTCCAGCTAATAGATCCATGTAGACAGGAGAGAACCACTGGCTGGGTCTAGATAATAGATCCATATAGAAAGGAGAGAACCACTGGCTGGGTCTAGCTAATAGATCCATGTAGACAGGAGAGAACCACTGTCTGGGTCCAGCTAATAGGTCTTAAGCTGGCCATATAGACAGCTGAGACAGCGTGAATGCAGCTAATGTATGCAGTATTTGATGTTGAGAAACAGTGGGTTCTGTCCAACACTGCTCAGCCCTGTACTGTGAACCTTTTCAATGCCCCTCCAACCTGCTAAGTCAACAAGCCTTTGAAATGTGGCCCGAACCACAACACAACGACTGAGAATCATATTATGTCAGTATCTGTAGTGGTTGTCTCCCCTTCTCTCTCTCTCTCTATCTCACTCTCTCTTGCAGTGCATGCTGGGAGTTTTTTGGAGTTTGAGTGTTTGGTGTGGAGGGCTTTGTCCTAACTTCTTTTCTTGATTCCGTTCTTGATCTTTTCTTTCAATTAGTTTTTTTTATGGTGGAGGGTTAATGAACTATTTGTTTTAGCGGTATCCACAGGTTTTGTTCAAAGTTAAGGTGGAAGAGGACAGAGTTTTAGTTTCCTGAGGTTTGGAAGGTGTGGTGCACGCGCAATGGCTTCTCAGCGTAGCGCGGAGGAGATACTTTCGATACGGCATGGATTAAGGCGTGTTCCTGAGAATGGAGATAAAGGAGAGGAGGTTCTGCTCGCGGTCGGTGGACAGGTAGGAGGTGAACAGGTAGGAGGTGAATTTATACATTCCGCTTCCAGAATGAACAAAGCTGTGGTTGTGTTCAGGAAAAGGGCTAATTTGGTTGGTAGACTAATTGCTAGTGGAATATCTGTAAGGGGTGTGTTGGTGCAAATCTCCCCTCTTTCTACCCCTTCGACCAGGGTGGTAGTTGCAAATTTGTCTCCGTTTATTACAGATGATCAAATCAGGAAAGGGCTGAGTCGTTTTGGTAAGTTTGCTAGCGGTTTTCGGGTAATGTCGACAGGTTTTCAGGCAGATGCCGTTAAGGATGTTGTTTCTTTCCAGAGGCAAGTGTTCTTGTTTCTGAATAACAATGAGCAACAGCTAAATGTGCATTTTAAAGTGAGGCATAGGGCTCTACGCAGGGTTTGCCAGCACAGATAGTCTGCAGTGTTTTGAGTGTAAGGATTTGGGGCATAAGAGTTTTGCGTGCCCACCTAAAGACCGTGGACAAGGTGAGGGTACAAGCGTTAGTTGGGGAAATCGAGGTCAACGTGCAGGGGGCAATGAGACGCAGGCAGCAGAGGCTGGGCCTAGTCATGCCAGTGATGGTGGTGTAGATGAGGCTGGGTCTAGTCAGGCTATAGATGGTGGTGTAGATTAGGCTGGGCCTAGTCATGCCAGTGATGGTGGTGTAGATGAGGCTGGGTCTAGTCAGGCTATAGATGGTGGTGTAGATGAGGCTGGGCCTAGTCATGCCAGTGATGGTGGTGTAGATGAGGCTGGGCCTAGTCAGGCTATAGAGGCTGGGTCTAGATGAGGCAGGTCTATAGATGATGGTGGTGTAAATGATTAGGCTGGGCCTGGATGGTGGTGTAGAGGCTGGGCAGGTTATAGATGGTGGTGTAGATGAGGCTGGGCCTAGTCAGGTTATAGATGGTGGTGTAGATGAGGCTGGGCCTAGTCAGGTTATAGATGGTGGTGTAGATGAGGCTGGGCCTAGTCAGGTTATGGATGGTGGTGTAGATGAGGCTGGGTCTAGTCAGGTTATAGATGGTGGTCATAGATGGTGGTCTGTCTGTAAAAATGTGCCCCTCAAAGGGGATGTGTAAGGGAAGGCTGCTTTTTGTTAAAGCAGAAATGAACAACATGGGTTTTGTCTTTATAAATGTGTATGCGCCTAACACAGGGAGAGCGAGGGGGGTTCTATTTGGGTGTCTTAGACAGGAACTCTCACAGACGCTGGTGGTCGGCGGGGACTGGAACTGTACAATGGATTTTTACGACAGACAGAAATGGGGAAGAGCCTCATTCAGGCTCAGTGGGACTGTTAACGGACATCGTTATGGCTGCAATCCCGCTAACGGGATCGATATGACAACTACCAGTGACAATAGAGGGCGGCAAATTCAAACCACAGAAATCTCATAATTACAATTCCTAAAACATACGTGCCTTATATCATTTTAAAGTTAATCTTGTTGGTAATCCCACCAAAGTGTCTGATTTCAAATAGGCTTTTCAGCAAAAGCACCACAAACGATTGTTAGGTCTCCACCAAACCACAATAAGCACAGCCATTTTCCAGCGAAATATAGCATTCACAAAAAGCAGAAATAGAGAAAACATTCATCACTAACCTTGAATTATCTTCATCAGATGACACTCATAGGACTTCATGTTACACAATACATGCATGTTTTGTTTGATAAAGTTCATATTTATATAAAAAACTCTGAGTTTACATTGGCGTATTAGATTCACTAGTTACAAAAACATCAAGTGATTTTGCATAGCCACATCGTTTCAACAGAAATACTCATCATAAATGTAGATGATAATACAAGTTATACACATGGAATTATAGATATACCTCTCCTTAATGCAACCGCTGTGTCAGATTTCAAAAAAAGTTTTCGGAAAAAGCAACCCATGCAATAATCTGAGACGGCGCTCAGAACAGTAGCCAAATTAGCCGCCATGTTGGAGTCAACAGAAACCAGAAAATACATGATAAATGTTTCCTTACCTTTGATGCACTTCATCAGAATGCAGTCCTAGGAATCCCAGGTCCACAATAAATGCTTGATTTGTTCGAAAATGTCCGTTATTTATGTCCAATTAGCTACTTTGGGTAGTGCGTTTGGTAAACAATTCCAAAGTCACAAAGCGCGTCCACTATAACGTGACGAAATGTCCAAAAGTTCCGTAACAGTCAGTAAAAACATGTCAAACGATGTACTGAATCAATCTTTAGAATGTTGTTTACATATATCTTGAATAACGTTCCAACCGGAGAATTAGAATGACTTCAGATGACCTGTGGAACGCAGGTGCTTCCCCTGTGAACGCGCATGGTGAAAGCATGGTCAACTCGTGGCAGTGGTGACTATTTCCTGTCTCATTCGACCCCCCTTCCCATTAGAGTCATCAGACAAAGTTCTATTGACTGTTGACATCTAGTGGAAGGCGTAGGAAGTGAAAACTCATCCATATCTCGCTGTAATTTCAATGAGAGCTTGGTTGAAAATCTGCCACCCCCAGAAAAAATACAAACAGGAAGTGGAATTTCTGAGGTTTTTGCCTGCAATATGAGTTCTGTTATACTCACAGACATAATTCAAACAGTTTTAGAAACTTCAGAGTGTTTTCTATCCAATACCAATAATAATATGCATATATTAGCAACAGAGCCTGAGGAGCTGGCCGTTTACAATGGGCACCTTTTCATCCAAGCTACTCTATACTGCTCGTGCCCCTGCAGCCATAAAAAGTTAATCAGTTTGACCTAGTGGATGTTTGGAGAACTAAACATCCTGACACATGACAGTATACATGGGTGAAGGTTTTTGGGGCTTGGGTGAGTGCAGCCCGGTTTGATCGTTTTGGACTTTTTCTGGTCGGGCCATCAGTGGCCACCAATGTTTACGCCACTGCAGGTGACGGCAGAGACTGGGGGCTGGCAAGGGGGTCTGGAGGACTTGGTAGATTTTAACACTCCAAACCTGGGGGAGTTTGAGGGGGTGGGAGGTAAAGCCCTCTACAACCTCTGTATCAAAGTAAGGAACATTAGGAGCCTGGGGGGGGGGTTGAGGGGGTGGGAGGTAAAGCCCTCTACAACCTTTCTGTCAAGGTTAGGAACATTAGGAGCCTAACAGGAGTTTTTTATTTTATTTTTTTATTTCACCTTTATTTAACCAGGTAGGCAAGTTGAGAACAAGTTCTCATTTACAATTGCGACCTGGCCAAGATAAAGCAAAGCAGTTCGACAGATACAACGACACAGAGTTACACATGGAGGAAAACAAACATACAGTCAATAATACAGTATAAACAAGTCTATATACAATGTGAGCAAATGAGGTGAGAAGGGAGGTAAAGGCAAAAAAAAGGCCATGATGGCGAAGTAAATACAATATAGCAAGTAAAACACTGGAATGGTAGTTTTGCAATGTAGAAATAAAAATAATGGGGTGCAAAGGAGCTAAATAAATAAATTAAATACAGTTGGGAAAGAGGTAGTTGTTTGGGCTAAATTATAGGTGGGCTATGTACAGGTGCAGTAATCTGTAAGAGTGAAGGCACATCAGTGGCAGGGGAGGGGGTATGTGGGGCGGAGAGTAAGGTGGGTTTTAGGTGGAGGGGGCTCTACAAACCCCCAGTACCAAAGAGATCAGGGGACAAGGAGCCCTGGCCACTAACAGCTGGTTGGCACGGGTTGAACCGGGAGTCGGACAGGGGTGTCTTTCCTGTGTCGTTAGTGAAACTGTGATTCATGTGTTTTCTGTGTGCACCAGGTTAATGCCATTAATGTCCCTGTTGGAATGTCTGTGTGAGAGGTTGGGGGTGGAGTTTACTGTTGGGATGTTTATAAATGGGATACAGGTCTTCAAATAAGGATAAGTCCTAATGTGTGTTGTTTAAATGTTCTGTTTGCTCAGGAAAAGTTGTCTATTTGGCTGACCAGGAGGAACAGGGTCAAAGGGGAGGGATAACAGATTCTTTAATGGGATGGTCTCTGACCGCCTTAGGGTTGAGTTTGAGTTGTATAAAATTATAGAAAGTGTGGAGATGTTTTAGGAGATATGGTGTGTTGGGGGAGGGGGGGGGGGCTGTCTGTATAGCTGGGGAAGATGTTTGGGATATACAGTTGTAGAAGTGGAGAGGTTTTGGTTATTGTGATGTGTGGGTGTTATCGTGTTTTGTATCGTGGGGTAGAGGGCAAGGTGAGTGTTTTGTATCGTGGGGTAGAGGGCAAGGTGAGTGTTTTGTATCGTGGGGTAGAGGGCAAGGTGAGTGTTTTGTATCGTGGGGTAGAGGGCAAGGTGAGTGTTTTGTATCGTGGGGTAGAGGGCAAGGTGAGTGTTTTGTATCGTGGGGTAGAGGGCAAGGTGAGTGTTTTGTATTGTGGGGTAGAGGGCAAGGTGAGTGTTTGTTCTGCGGATGTATGGGTGTTTTAGCAAGGTGAGTGTGAGTACATGTTTGTCTTTAATGAAACTGTATGTTGGTGTTTTAGTTTAAGGGGGGTTTAATGAAATTCTCTCTTACTTTTTGTCTTTAATGAAACTCTCTCTCTCTCTCTCCTCTTCTCTCTCTCTCTTCCCATCTCTTCTCTCTTCTTCCTTCCTCTCTCTCTCTTCCTCTTATCTTCTCTCTCTCTTCTCTTCTCTCCCTATTCCCTTCTCTCTCTCTCTCTTCTCTCTCTCTCTTCTCTCTCTATTCTCTTCTCTCTCTCTCTTCCCTTCTCTTCTCTCTCTCTTCCCTTCTCTTCTCACTCTCTCTTCCCATCTCTTCTCTCTCTCTCTCCTCTCTTCTCTCTCTCTCTTCCCATCTCTTCTCCCTCTCTCTTCCCTTCTCTCTCTCTTCTCTTCTCTCTTTATTCCCTTCTCTCTCTCTTCTCTTCTCTCCCTATTCCCTTCTCTCTCTCTTCTCTTCTCTCTCTCTTCCCTTCTCTCTCTATTCTCTTCTCTCTCTTCCCATCTCTTCTCCCTCTCTCTTCCCTTCTCTCTCTCTTCTCTTCTCTCTTTATTCCCTTCTCTCTCTCTTCTCTTCTCTCTTCCCTTCTCTCTCTATTCTCTTCTCTCTCTATTCCCTTCTCTCTCTCTCTTCTCTCTCTATTCTTCTCTCTCTCTTCCTTCTCTCTCTCCCTTCTCTCTCTATTCTTCTTCTCTCTCTCTCTATTCTCTTCTCTCTCTTCTCTTCTTCCTATTCCTTCTCCCTCTCTATTCCCTTCTCTCTCTCTTCTCTTCTCTCTCTCTTCTCTCTTTATTCCCTTCTCTCTCTCTTCTCTTCTCTCCCTATTCCCTTCTCTCTCTCTTCTCTCTCTCTTCCCTTCTCTCTCTATTCTCTTCTCTCTCTTCCCTTCTCTCTCTATTCCCTTCTCTCTCTATTCCCTTCTCTCTCTCTTCTCTTCTCTCTCTATTCCCTTCTCTCTCTATTCTCTTCTCTCTCTCCCTTCTCTCTCTCTCTTCTCTCTCTCTTCTCTTCTCTCTCTTCTCTTTCCCTTCTCTCTCTCTTCTCTTCTCTCTCTCTTCTCTTCTCTCTCTCTTCCCTTCTCTCTCTCTTCTCTTCTCTCTCTATTCCCTTCTCTCGCTCTTCTCTCTCTCTTCTCTTCTCTCTATTCCCTTCTCTCTCTCTTCCCTTCTCTCTCTCTTCTCTCTCTTCTCTTTCTATTTTCTGTCTCAATCTCTATTTCTCATTCTCTCTCTTTTTAACTCTCTCTCTCTCTTAATTTGTCCACATGGAAGTTACAATACCAGGAATTAGCCGAATAAGATCTACTCTCCAGAGGGGGAGAAAAGCGATTATGTTTGATCGTGGAAATAAACAAGAACATTACCATGCTTTGTTGGTTTTAAGATCTGGAACAAATGCTTGTTATGTGTGAGGAGGGACTAATTCAAGGTTGAATGTTGAAGTTATTAGGAAATCACTAAAGCTAATTAGGGACAGAGGAAGACAAGAAAGGAAAGTTTAGTTAGATCCTACTTATACACAAAACATGGTTCATCTTTTCTTCTTGGGATTAAAGAAGATTTACTGTATATTCCGATATCCACCCTAGAATACTGTACCGCTTAGAGCTCTAGAATCCACCCTAGAATACTGTACCGCTTAGAGCTCTAGAATCCACCCTAGAATACTGTACCGCTTAGAGCTCTAGAATCCACCCTAGAATACTGTACCGCTTAGAGCTCTAGAATCCACCCTAGAATACTGTACCGCTTAGAGCTCTAGAATCCACCCTAGAATACTGTACCGCTTAGAGCTCTAGAATCCACCCTAGAATACTGTACCGCTTAGAGCTCTAGAATCCACCCTAGAATACTGTACCACTTAGAGCTCTAGAATCCACCCTAGAGTACTGTACCGCTTAGAGCTCTAGAATCCACCCTAGAATACTGTACCGCTTAGAGCTCTAGAATCCACCCTAGAATACTGTACCGCTTAGAGCTCTAGAATCCACCCTAGAATACTGTACCGCTTAGAGCTCTAGAATCCACCCTAGAATACTGTACCGCTTAGAGCTCTAGAATCCACCCTAGAATACTGTACCACTTAGAGCTCTAGAATCCACCCTAGAATACTGTACCGCTTAGAGCTCTAGAATCCACCCTAGAATACTGTACCACTTAGAGCTCTAGAATCCACCCTAGAATACTGTACCACTTAGAGCTCTAGAATCCACCCTAGAATACTGTACCACTTAGAGCTCTAGAATCGACCCTAGAATACTGTACCGCTTAGAGCTCTAGAATCCACCCTAGAATACTGTACCGCTTAGAGCTCTAGAATCCACCCTAGAATACTGTACCGCTTAGAGCTCTAGAATCCACCCTAGAATACTGTACCGCTTAGAGCTCTAGAATCCACCCTAGAATACTGTACCGCTTAGAGCTCTAGAATCCACCGTACAATACTGTACCAATTAGAGCTCTAATAACCACCCTAGAATCCTGTACTGCTTAGAGCTCCACTATCCACCCCAGAATAGTGTACCAATTAGAGCTCTAATATCCACCCTAGAATATTGTACCAATTAGAGCTCTAATATCCACCCTAGAATATTGTACCAATTAGAGCTCTAATATCCACCCCAGAATATTGTACCAATTAGAGCTCTAATATCCACCCCAGAATATTGTACCAATTAGAGCTCTAATATCCACCCTAGAATCATGTACTGCTTAGAGCTCTAATATCCACCCCAGAATAGTGTACCAATTAGAGCTCTAATATCCACCCTAGAATATTGTACCAATTAGATCTCTAATATCCACCCTAGAATAGTGTACCAATTAGAGCTCTAATATCCACCCTAGAATATTGTACCAATTAGATCTCTAATATCCACCCGAGAATATTGTACCAATTAGAGCTCTAATATCCACCCCAGAATATTGTACCAATTAGAGCTCTATTATCCACCCTAGAATCCTGTACCGCTTAGAGTTAAGAATGTATTGGACATGCATAATGTCGTGGTGGGGGAATAAATCAAAATAGTTGCATATCATGATATATATCCTATTGTATTGTATTGTTTTGACAAAATTGCAATATTATTTTACCGCTAGTTGGCTGTACCTGCACCAAAACACATTTTCCCCATTTGTTTTCAGCACTTTTATTTTGGTGACTGATCAACACGAGTTTTGTCATGACTCTCATCTTTCGTAGCAACAGACGTATGGTGTTTAGATCATCAAATCACAATACATACAGAATCACAATACAATTAGAATCACAATACATACAGAATCACAATACATATAGAATCAGGAGAATCACAATACATATAGAATCACAATACATATAGAATCAGGAGAATCACAATACATATAGAATCACAATACATATAGAATCAGGAGAATCACAATACATACAGAATCACAATACATATAGAATCAGGAGAATCACAATACATATAGAATCACAATACAATTCAGAATCACAATACATACAGAATCACAATACATATAGAATCAGGAGAATCACAATACATATAGAATCACAATACATATAGAATCAGGAGAATCACAATACATACAGAATCACAATACATATAGAATCACAATACATATAGAATCAGGAGAATCACAATACATACAGACTCACAATACATATAGAATCACAATACATATAGAATCACAATACATATAGAATCAGGAGAATCACAATACATACAGAATCAGGAGAAGCACAATACATATAGAATCACAATACATACAGAATCACAATACATATAGAATCACAATACATACAGAATCACAATACATACAGAATCACAATACATACAGAATCACAATACATACAGAATCACAATACATACAGAATCACAATACATACAGAATCACAATACATACAGAATCACAATACATACAGAATCACAATACATACAGAATCACAATACATATAGAATCACAATACATATAGAATCACAATACATACAGAATCACAATACATATAGAATCAGGAGAATCACAATACATACAGAATCACAATACATACAGAATCACAATACATACAGAATCACAATACATATAGAATCAGGAGAATCACAATACATACAGAATCACAATACATATCAGAATCACAATACATACAGAATCACAATACATACAGAATCACAATACATATAGAATCACAATACATATAGAATCACAATACATATAGAATCACAATACATATAGAATCAGGAGAATCACAATACATACAGAATCACAATACATACAGAATCACAATACATATAGAATCACAATACATATATAATCACAATACATATAGAATCACAATACATATAGAATCAGGAGAATCACAATACATACAGAATCACAATACATACAGAATCACAATACATACAGAATCACAATACATATAGAATCACAATACATACAGAATCACAATACATATAG
Organism: Oncorhynchus keta; assembly: GCF_023373465.1. Lineage (NCBI taxonomy): Eukaryota > Metazoa > Chordata > Actinopteri > Salmoniformes > Salmonidae > Oncorhynchus > Oncorhynchus keta. The sequence goes on along the minus strand of NC_068435.1, from coordinate 6,181,782 downwards.
AATCACAATACATACAGAATCACAATACATACAGAATCACAATACATACAGAATCACAATACATACAGAATCACAATACATACAGAATCACAATACATATATAATCACAATACATATAGAATCAGGAGAATCACAATACATACAGAATCACAATACATATAGAATCAGGAGAATCACAATACATACAGAATCACAATACATACAGAATCCATGAGAATCACAATACATACAGAATCACAATACATATAGAATCACAATACATACAGAATCACAATACATATAGAATCACAATACATATAGAATCACAATACATACAGAATCAGGAGAATCACAATACATACAGAATCACAATACATACAGAATCACAATACATATATAATCACAATACATATAGAATCACAATACATATAGAATCAGGAGAATCACAATACATACAGAATCACAATACATACAGAATCACAATACATACAGAATCACAAGAATCACATACAGAATCAGGAGAATCACAATACATACAGAATCACAATACATACAGAATCACAATACACACAGAATCACAATACATATAGAATCAGGAGAATCACAATACATATAGAATCACAATACATATAGAATCACAATACATATAGAATCACAATACATATAGAATCAGGAGAATCACAATACATACAGAATCACAATACATATAGAATCAGGAGAATCACAATACATACAGAATCACAATACATATAGAATCACAATACATATAGAATCAGGAGAATCACAATACATACAGAATCACAATACATATAGAATCACAATACATATAGAATCAGGAGAATCACAATACATACAGACTCACAATACATATAGAATCACAATACATATAGAATCACAATACATATAGAATCAGGAGAATCACAATACATACAGAATCAGGAGAAGCACAATACATATAGAATCACAATACATACAGAATCACAATACATATAGAATCACAATACATACAGAATCACAATACATACAGAATCACAATACATATAGAATCACAATACAATCACAGAATCACAATACATATAGAATCACAATACATACAGAATCACAATACATACAGAATCACAATACATACAGAATCACAATACATACAGAATCACAATACATACAGAATCACAATACATACAGAATCACAATACATACAGAATCACAATACATACAGAATCACAATACATATAGAATCACAATACATATAGAATCAGGAGAATCACAATACATATAGAATCACAATACATATAGAATCAGGAGAATCACAATACATACAGAATCACAATACATACAGAATCACAATACATACAGAATCACAATACATACAGAATCACAATACATATAGAATCACAATACATATAGAATCACAATACATATAGAATCACAATACATACAGAATCAGGAGAATCACAATACATACAGAATCACAATACATACAGAATCACAATACATACAGAATCACAATACATACAGAATCACAATACATATATAATCACAATACATATAGAATCACAATACATATAGAATCAGGAGAATCACAATACATACAGAATCACAATACATACAGAATCACAATACATACAGAATCACAATACATATAGAATCACAATACATACAGAATCACAATACATACAGAATCACAATACATACAGAATCACAATACATACAGAATCACAATACATACAGAATCACAATACATACAGAATCACAATACATATAGAATCACAATACATACAGAATCACAATACATACAGAATCACAATACATACAGAATCACAATACATACAGAATCACAATACATACAGAATCACAATACATATATAATCACAATACATATAGAATCACAATACATATAGAATCAGGAGAATCACAATACATACAGAATCACAATACATATAGAATCAGGAGAATCACAATACATACAGAATCACAATACATACAGAATCACAATACATACAGAATCACAATACATACAGAATCACAATACATACAGAATCACAATACATACAGAATCACAATACATATATAATCAGGAGAATCACAATACATATAGAATCACAATACATATAGAATCATGAGAATCACAATACATACAGAATCACAATACATACAGAATCACAATACATATAGAATCACAATACATACAGAATCACAATACATATAGAATCACAATACATACAGAATCACAATACATACAGAATCACAATACATACAGAATCACAATACATATAGAATCAGGAGAATCACAATACATACAGAATCACAATACATATAGAATCACAATACATATAGAATCACAATACATATAGAATCACAATACATATAGAATCACAATACATACAGAATCACAATACATATAGAATCACAATACATATAGAATCACAATACATACAGAATCAGGAGAATCACAATACATACAGAATCACAATACATATAGAATCACAATACATATAGAATCACAATACATACAGAATCACAATACATATAGAATCATGAGAATCACAATAAAACAATTAGAATCATGAGAATCACAATACATACAGAATCACAATACATACAGAATCCATGAGAATCACAATACATATAGAATCACAATACATATAGAATCATGAGAATCACAATACATACAAAATCACAATACATACAGAATCCATGAGAATCACAATACATATAGAATCACAATACATATAGAATCATGAGAATCACAATAGAGGAAGAGAGAGGAGATTTACAATACATATAGAATCATGAGAATCACAATACAGGGAAAGATGGGAATCACAATAAAACAATTAAATCATGAGAATCACAAGACATATAGAATCATGAGAATCACAAGACAGGGGAATTAGAGAATCACAATAAAAAGATTAAAAGGAGAGAAGGCAGGTAAGAGAGAATCAGGAGAATCACAGGAGGGGAGGGAATGAAAGGCATACAGAATCCATAAACCTACTTTAGCAAAGCATAGTAGAATGGAGCCTATAATTCAATAGAAGTCTGCGGAGAATTCTCTAGCAACAGGAGTTACAGTACATATAGAATCAGTGAGAATCACAATACATATTGAGATAGAGACAGTACAGAATCCAGGTCAGTGAGAATCATGTTTCATACAGAATCACAATACATACAGAATTAGAGAATCACAATAAAACAATTAGAATATTGAGAATCAGAATACATATAGAATCATGGAATCACAATGAGAACATGTTTCAGAATTATGAGAATCACAATAAAACAAGGTCAGTGAGAATCATGTTTCATATAGAATAGAGAATAGAATAAAACAATTAGAAACATGTTCACAATTGATATAGAACAGTAGAATCCAGGTCAATGAGAACATGTTTCATAATACATACAGAATCCAGGTGAGAATCACAATAGAGACAGTACAGAATCATGTTTCATATTGAGATAGAATCATAGAGTCCAGGTCAGTGATAACATGAATTCAATTGAGATAGAATCAGTAGAATCACAATCATACAGAATCATGTTTCATATTGAATAGAGACAGTACAGAAGGTCATGAGAATCACAATACATTTCATATTGAGATAGAGAATCAGTAGAATCTCAATCATATGAGAACATGTTTCATATAATGAGTATAGAGACAGTGGAGTCCAGGTCAGCCCTAGAACATGTTTCATATTGAGATAGAGACAGTAGAGTCCAGTGTTATTATAAATCCAGAACATGTTTCATATTGAGATAGAGACAGTTATCCAGATGTTTATGTTTCATATTGAGATAGAGACAGTAGAGTCCAGGTCAGTGAGAACATGTTTCATATGAGATAGAGACAGTATAGGTCCTGCCCACACAAACTTCATATTGAGATAGAGACAGTAGAGTTTTCCAGTCAAACAGAACATGTTTCATATTGAGATAGGAGACAGCTAGAGTCAGGTCCCCCCAGGTGAACATGTTATTCCATTGAGATAGAGGTGACCCAGGTCAGTGAGAACATGTTTCAGATTGAGATGAGACAGTAGAGTCCAGGTCCAGTGAGAACATGTTTCAATTGAGATAGGACTGTCTCAGGTCAGTGCTGAACATGTTTCCGAGTCTGAGATAGAGACAGTAGTTCCAGAAGTGAGAACATGTTTCATTTGAGATAGAGACAGTAGAGTCCAGGTCATTTAAAAGTTATGTTTCATATTGAGATAGGATGACAGTTGGAGTCCAGGTCAGTGTGAACATGTTTCATATTGAGATAGAGAGCAGTTGTTTCTGGGGTGAGAACATGTTTCATATTGAGATAGAGACAGTAGAGTCCAGGTCAGTGTGAACATGTTTCATATTGAGATAGAGACAGTAGAGTCCAGGAAGTGAGAACATGTTTCATATTGAGATAGAGACAGGAGAGTCCAGGTCAGTGTGAAAGGAGTTTCATATTGAGATAGAGACAGTAGAGTCCAGGAGAGCAGTGAGAACATGTTTCATATTGAGAGTAGAGTAGGAAAGTAGAGTTTCATATTGGAAGGTAGTAGAGTGAGAACATGTTTCATATTGAGATAGAGACAGTAGAGGAAGGCAGTGAGAACATGTTTCATATTGAGATAGAGACAGTAGAGTCCAAGGTCAGTGAGAACATGTTTCAGGCAGATAGAGACAGTAGAGTCCAGGTCAGTGAGAACAGGGGATTGAGATAGAGAGTAGAGTCCAGGTCAGTGAGAACATGTTTCATATTGAGATAGAGACAGTAGAGTCCAGGGGAGTGAGAACATGTTTCATATTGAGATAGAGACAGTAGAGTCCAGGTCAGTGAGAACATGTTTCATATTGAGATAGAGACAGTAGAGTCCAGGCAGGGTGAGAACATGTTTCATATTGAGATAGAGACAGTAGAGTCCAGGTCAGTGAGAACATGTTTCATATTGAGATAGAGACAGTAGAGTCCAGGGAGAGTGAGAACATGTTTCAGATTGAGATAGAGACAGGGGAGAGTCCAGGTCAGTGAGAACATGTTTCATATTGAGATAGAGACAGTAGAGTCCAGGTCAGGAGAACATGTTTCAGGATTGAGATAGAGACAGGGGAGAGTCCAGGAGTGAGAACATGTTTCATATTGAGATAGAGACAGGGGGAGAGTCCAGGAGTGAGAACATGTTTCATATTGAGATAGAGACAGTAGAGTCCAGGAGAGTGAGAACATGTTTCATATTGAGATAGAGGACAGGAGAGTCCAGGTCAGTGAGAACATGTTTCATATTGAGATAGAGACAGGGAAGTCAGGAGAGAGAGAACATGTTTCAGGATTGAGATAGAGACAGTAGAGTCCAGGTCAGTGAGAACATGTTTCATATTGAGATAGAGACAGGAGAGTCCAGGTCAGTGAGAACATGTTTCATATTGAGATAGAGACAGTAGAGTCCAGGAGTGAGAACATGTTTCATATTGAGATAGAGACAGTAGAGGAAGGCAGGAGAACATGTTTCATATTGAGATAGAGACAGTAGAGTCCAGGTCAGTGAGAACATGTTTCATATTGAGATAGAGACAGTAGAGTCCAGGTCAGTGAGAACATGTTTCATATTGAGATAGAGACAGTAGAGTCCAGGGGTGAGAACATGGAGGGGAGATAGAGAGAGGTCAGTAGAGGCAGGGGACAGTAGTGAGAACATGTTTCATATTGAGATAGAGACAGTAGAGTCCAGGTCAGTGAGAACATGTTTCATATTGAGATAGAGACAGTAGAGTCCAGGTCAGTGAGAACATGTTTCATATTGAGATAGAGACAGTAGAGTCCAGGTCAGTGAGAACATGTTTCATATTGAGATAGAGACAGTAGAGTCCAGGAGAACATCAGTGAGAGAGGAGAGACAGGTTTCATATTGAGATAGAGACAGTAGAGTCCAGGGGAGTGAGAACATGTTTCATATTGAGATAGAGACAGTAGAGTCCAGGTCAGTGAGAACATGTTTCATATTGAGATAGAGACAGTAGAGTCCAGGTCAGTGAGAACATGTTTCATATTGAGATAGAGACAGGAGAGGAAGGTCAGTGAGAACATGTTTCATATTGAGATAGAGACAGTAGAGTCCAGGAAGGCAGTGAGAACATGTTTCATATTGAGATAGAGACAGTAGAGTCCAGGTCAGTGAGAACATGTTTCATATTGAGATAGAGACAGTAGAGTCCAGGAGAGTGAGAACATGTTTCATATTGAGATAGAGACAGTAGAGTCCAGGTCAGTGAGAACATGTTTCATATTGAGATAGAGACAGTAGAGTCCAGAGTCAGGGAGAACATGTTTCATATTGAGATAGAGACAGTAGAGTCCAGGTCAGTGAGAACATGTTTCAGGGGATTGAGATAGAGAAGAGTCAGGGGAGAGTCCAGGAGAGGAGAGAACATGGGAGATATTGAGATAGAGACAGTAGAGTCCAGGTCAGTGAGAACATGTTTCATATTGAGATAGAGACAGTAGAGTCCAGGTCAGTGAGAGAACATGTTTCATATTGAGATAGAGACAGTAGAGTCCAGGTCAGTGAGAACATGTTTCATATTGAGATAGAGACAGTGAGTCCAGGCAGGGAACAGTTTCAGAGGAGAGGAGTCAGGGAGAACATGTTTCATATTGAGATAGAGACAGTAGAGTCCAGGTCAGGAGAACATGTTTCATATTGAGATAGAGACAGTAGAGTCCAGGTCAGTGAGAACATGTTTCATATTGAGATAGAGACAGGGTAGAGTCCAGGAGTGAGAACATGTTTCATATTGAGATAGAGACAGTAGAGTCCAGGCAGTGAGAACATGTTTCATATTGAGATAGAGACAGTAGAGTCCAGGAAGTGAGAACATGTTTCATATTGAGATAGAGACAGTAGAGTCCAGGTCAGTGAGAACATGTTTCATATTGAGATAGAGACAGTAGAGTCCAGGTCAGTGAGAACATGTTTCATATTGAGATAGAGACAGTAGAGTCCAGGTCAGTGAGAACATGTTTCATATTGAGATAGAGACAGTAGAGTCCAGGTCAGTGAGAACATGTTTCATATTGAGATAGAGACAGTAGAGTCCAGGTCAGTGAGAACATGTTTCATATTGAGATAGAGACAGTAGAGTCCAGGTCAGTGAGAACATGTTTCATATTGAGATAGAGACAGTAGAGTCCAGGTCAGTGAGAACATGTTTCATATTGAGAGAGAGAACAGTTTCAGAGGCAGGGGAGACAGTAGAGTCCAGAGAGAGAACATGTTTCATATTGAGATAGAGACAGTAGAGAGGAGGTCAGTGAGAACATGTTTCATATTGAGATAGAGACAGTAGAGTCCAGGTCAGTGAGAACATGTTTCATATTGAGATAGAGACAGTAGAGTCAGGTCAGAGAGAACATGTTTCATATTGAGATAGAGACAGTAGAGTCCAGGTCAGTGAGAACATGTTTCATATTGAGATAGAGACAGTAGAGTCCAGGGAGTGAGAACATGTTTCATATTGAGATAGAGACAGTAGAGTCAGGTCAGTGAGAAGATGTTTCATATTGAGATAGAGACAGTAGAGTCCAGGTCAGTGAGAAGGGATGACATATTGAGATAGAGACAGTAGAGTCCAGGTCAGGAGAGAACATGTTTCATATTGAGATAGAGACAGTAGGTCCAGGTCAGTAGAATAGGCAAGGGGGTCAGTGAGAACATGTTTCATATTGAGATAGAGACAGTAGAGTCCAGGTCAGTGAGAACATGTTTCATATTGAGATAGAGACAGTAGAGTCGAGGTCAGTGAGAACATGTTTCATATTGAGATAGAGACAGTAGAGTCCAGGTCAGTGTGAACATGTTTCATATTGAGATAGAGACAGTAGAGTCCAGGTCAGTGAGAACATGTTTCATATTGAGATAGAGACAGTAGAGTCCAGGTCAGTGAGAACATGTTTCATATTGAGATAGAGACAGTAGAGTCCAGGTCAGTGTGAACATGTTTCATATTGAGATAGAGACAGTAGAGTCCAGGAACGTGAGAACATGTTTCATATTGAGATAGAGACAGTAGAGTCCAGGTCAGTGTGAACATGTTTCATATTGAGATAGAGACAGTAGAGTCCAGGTCAGTGAGAACATGTTTCATATTGAGATAGAGACAGTAGAGTCGAGGTCAGTGAGAACATGTTTCATATTGAGATAGAGACAGTAGAGTCCAGGTCAGTGAGAACATGTTTCATATTGAGATAGAGACAGTAGAGTCGAGGTCAGTGAGAACATGTTTCATATTGAGATAGAGACAGTAGAGTCCAGGTCAGTGAGAACATGTTTCATATTGAGATAGAGACAGTAGAGTCCAGGTCAGTGAGAACATGTTTCATATTGAGATAGAGACAGTAGAGTCCAGGTCAGTGAGAACATGTTTCATATTGAGATAGAGACAGTAGAGTCCAGGAACGTGAGAACATGTTTCATATTGAGATAGAGACAGTAGAGTCCAGGTCAGTGAGAACATGTTTCATATTGAGATAGAGACAGTAGAGTCCAGGTCAGTGAGAACATGTTTCATATTGAGATAGAGACAGTAGAGTCCAGGTCAGTGTGAACATGTTTCATATTGAGATAGAGACAGTAGAGTCCAGGTCAGTGAGAACATGTTTCATATTGAGATAGAGACAGTAGAGTCCAGGTCAGTGAGAACATGTTTCATATTGAGATAGAGACAGTAGAGTCCAGGTCAGTGAGAACATGTTTCATATTGAGATAGAGACAGTAGAGTCCAGGTCAGTGAGAACATGTTTCATATTGAGATAGAGACAGTAGAGTCCAGGTCAGTGAGAACATGTTTCATATTGAGATAGAGACAGTAGAGTCCAGGTCAGTGAGAACATGTTTCATATTGAGATAGAGACAGTAGAGTCCAGGAACAGTGAGAACATGTTTCATATTGAGATAGAGACAGTAGAGTCCAGGTCAGTGTGAACATGTTTCATATTGAGATAGAGACAGTAGAGTCCAGGTCAGTGAGAACATGTTTCATATTGAGATAGAGACAGTAGAGTCCAGGTCAGTGAGAACATGTTTCATATTGAGATAGAGACAGTAGAGTCCAGGTCAGTGTGAACATGTTTCATATTGAGATAGAGACAGTAGAGTCCAGGTCAGTGAGAACATGTTTCATATTGAGATAGAGACAGTAGAGTCCAGGTCAGTGTGAACATGTTTCATATTGAGATAGAGACAGTAGAGTCCAGGTCAGTGAGAACATGTTTCATATTGAGATAGAGACAGTAGAGTCCAGGTCAGTGAGAACATGTTTCATATTGAGATAGAGACAGTAGAGTCCAGGTCAGTGTGAACATGTTTCATATTGAGATAGAGACAGTAGAGTCCAGGTCAGTGAGAACATGTTTCATATTGAGATAGAGACAGTAGAGTCCAGGTCAGTGAGAACATGTTTCATATTGAGATAGAGACAGTAGAGTCCAGGTCAGTGTGAACATGTTTCATATTGAGATAGAGACAGTAGATTCCAGGTCAGTGAGAACATGTTTCATATTGAGATAGAGACAGTAGAGTCCAGGTCAGTGAGAACATGTTTCATATTGAGATAGAGACAGTAGAGTCCAGGTCAGTGAGAACATGTTTCATATTGAGATAGAGACAGTAGAGTCCAGGTCAGTGAGAACATGTTTCATATTGAGATAGAGACAGTAGAGTCCAGGTCAGTGAGAACATGTTTCATATTGAGATAGAGACAGTAGAGTCCAGGTCAGGATAATTCACACAACATTTGTTGTTAGTGTTTTACTACTAATCCTTTGGTAGCTGGACAATAAACCAGAGACGCTTTTACACAATGGAACATTTGATCAAATGTTTCCACTGCCAAGCAGTATAAAACAATAAATAAAACAATAAATAAATAATAAAACAAGACGAATGACATGTTCTGTCTGATTTGTTCCAGTCAGGTGGCTGGATGAATAATCCTGAACACAACAAAGTAGAGAAACTCTCCAAGGGCTCTTAATGCCTCATTAATATTTTGAATTATTAAATCCAATTATTATAAGAAAAGCTGCTTGACCTATTTTCTCCATCGATTCTAAAACCTCCATTCTATCATAACCCACCACTTCACATCATATATAAACCCTCCATTCTATCATAACCCACCACTTCACATCATATATAAACCCTCCATTATATCATAACCCACCACTTCACATCATATATAAACCCTCCATTATATCATAACCCACCACTTCACATCATATATAAACCCTCCATTCTATCATAACCCACCACTTCACATCATATATAAACCCTCCATTATATCATAACCCATCACTTCACATCATATATAAACCCTCCATTATATCATAACCCATCACTTCAGATATAAACCCTCCATTATATCATAACCCACCACTTCACATCATATATAAACCCTCCATTCTATCATAACCCACCACTTCACATCATATATAAACCCTCCATTCTATCATAACCCACCACCACCACTTCACATCATATATAAACCCTCCATTCTATCATAACCCACCACTTCACATCATATATAAACCCTCCATTATATCATAACCCACCACTTCACATCAGATATAAACCCTCCATTATATCATAACCCACCACTTCAGATATAAACCCTCCATTATATCATAACCCACCACTTCACATCATATATAAACCCTCCATTCTATCATAACCATCACATCATATATAAACCCTCCATTCTATCATAACCACCACATCATATATAAACCCTCCATTATATCATAACCATCACATCATATATAAACCCTCCATTCTATCATAACCCACCACTTCACATCATATATAAACCCTCCATTCTATCATAACCCAACACTTCACATCATATATAAACCCTCCATTCTATCATAACCCACCACTTCACATCATATATAAACCCTCCATTATATCATAACCATTCACATCATATATAAACCCTCCATTATATCATAACCCACCACTTCACATCATATATAAACCCTCCATTATATCATAACCCACCACTTCACATCATATATAAACCCTCCATTATATCATAACCCACCACTTCACATCATATATAAACCCTCCATTATATCATAACCCATCACTTCACATCATATATAAACCCTCCATTCTATCATAACCCATCACTTCACATCATATATAAACCCTCCATTCTATCATAACCCATCACTTCACATCATATATAAACCCTCCATTCTATCATAACCCATCACTTCACATCATATATAAACCCTCCATTCTATCATAACCCATCACTTCACATCATATATAAACCCTCCATTCTATCATAACACTTCACATAATATATAAACCCTCCATTCTATCATAACCCATCACTTCACATCATATATAAACCCTCCATTCTATCATAACACTTCACATAATATATAAACCCTCCATTCTATCATAACCCATCACTTCACATCAGATATAAACCCTCCATTCTATCATAACCCATCACATCATAGGGGAACCGGCCAGGCAGAAACAGCAAGGGCGGTCCGTTGCTCCAGAGCCTTTCCGTTCACCTTCCCACTCCTGGGCCAGACGACACTCAATCATATGACCCACTGAAGAGATGAGTCTTCAGTAAAGACTTAAAGGTTGAGACCGAGTTTGCGTCTCTGACATGGGTAGGCAGACCGTTCCATAAAAATGGAGCTCTATAGGAGAGAGCCCTGCCTCCAGCTGTTTGCTTAGAAATTCTAGGGACAATTAGGAGGCCTGCGTCTTGTGACCGTAGCGTACGTGTAGGTATGTACGGTAGGACCAAATCAGAGAGATAGGTAGGAGCAAGCCCATGTAATGCTTTGTAGGTTAGCAGTAAAACCTTGAAAGCAGCCCTTGCTTTGTCAAGGAAGCCAGTGTAGAGAGGCTAGCACTGGAGTAATATGATAAAATCTTTTGGTTCTAGTCAGGATTCTAGCAGACGTATTTAGCACTAACTGGAGTTTATTTAGTGCTTTATCCAGGTAGCCGGAAAGTAGAGCTTTGCAGTAGTCTAACCTAGAAGTGACAAAAGCATGGATTAATTTTTCTGCATCATTTTTGGACAGAAAGTTTCAGATTTTTGCAATGTTACGTAGATGGAAAAAAGCTGTCCTCGAAATGGTCTTGATATGTTCTTCAAAAGAGAGATCAGGGTCCAGAGTAACGCCGAGGTCCTTCACAGTTTTATTTGAGATGACTGTTCAACCATTTGTAATGAGTCTCCTCCTCTTCTTCCGAAGAGGAGAAAACATTATCAGAGGACCAACGCACGTGGTAATTTTCCATGGTACTTTTAATGCTTTAAGGTACACATGAACAAACTAACAAAACAAGAAATGTGAAAACTCAAAAACAGTCCTATCTGGTGCACACACAGAGACAGGAAACAATCACCCACCAACACACAGTGAAACCCAGGCCACCTATATGATTCTCAATCAGAGACAACTAATGACACCTGCCTCTGATTGAGAACCATACTAGGCCCATAGAAATTCCCAAAACCTAGACAAACAAACATAGACTGCCCACCCAACTCACGCCCTGACCATACTAACTAAACACAAAACACAGAAAATAAAGGTCAGAATAAGTACCCCCAAAGGTGCGGACTCCGGCCCAAAACCTTGACCTATAGGGGAGGGTCTGGGTGGGCGTCTGTCCATCATGGCGGTTCTGGCGCATTCTATCATACCCCACTTCACCCTTCATATGTACCTTATTTTCCGCCTCCGTGGCTTTCTCACCATGGCAACCCCATTCAATGACCCCACTGGACAGAGGGGCAGCTCGGGACAGAGGGGCAGGGGCTCTGGACAGAGGGACAGGGGCTCTGGACAGAGGGACAGGGGCTCTGGACAGAGGGACAGGGGCTCTGGCGCCTCTGGGCTGAGGGCTCTGGCGCCTCTGGGCTGAGGGGCATGGCGCCTCTGGGCTGAGGGGCTCTCGCATCTGGGCTGAGGGGCTCTGGCGCCTCTGGGCTGAGGGGCTCCGGCAGCATAACCGGACAGGCGGGACGCTCCGGCAGCGGCCCGGACAGGCGGGATCTAACCGGCAGCGGCGCCATCAGGAGGGACCTCCGGCAGCGGCGCCAGACAGGCGGGACGCTCCGGCAGCGCGCCAACAGGCGGGACGCTCCAGCAGCGGCGCCGGACAGGGGGACGCATCCGGCAGCAGCGCACGGACATATAAACCTCCATTCAGCAGCGCCGGACAGGCGGGAGGCTCAAAGCGGCTCCGGACAGGCGAGAGGCTCCGGCAGCGGCGCCGGACAGGCGGGAGGCTCCGGACAGGCGGGAGGCTCCGGCAGCGGCGCTTCACAGGCGGGACGCTCCGGCCGGCGCCGGACAGGCGGGAGCACCTGCAGGAGGAGACTGAGAGACAGCCTGGTGCGTGGGGCTGCCACAGGAACTACCAGGCTGGGGAGACTTTCAGGAGGCTTGATGTTAGGAGGAGCCTGAAAGATCGGGCTGTGGGGGGAGCACTGGAGCTCTATGCGCAACCTCCACCACTTCCCCAGGCTGGACAACTACTCGAGCCCGGACCCTCCAGAGTGCAGGCACAGGTTGAACCGGGCTGTGGGTAAGCACGGGAGATCTAGTGCTTACTACACGCACCTCTCCCTAGGCTCCACTCCCACAGTTGCCCGGTACGAGCGGAGCGCAGGCAGAGGGAAACCTGCACCCTCCCAGCGCCCCGGAGACACAGCACGCAGAGCCGGCGCAGGATAACCTGGACCAAGACTGCGTACCGGCGACCAGACCCGCTGAGCAGGCACCATACGCCATGGCTCAATGCCCCACTCGCATGGCACTCTCGGGGCTGCCCTATAAACCACCATTCTATGGACACGCACTGGCGACACCGTCGCTCAACCGCATAACACGGTGCCTGACCAGTAATGCGCTGCTTATCATAAGCACGAGGAGTGAGCTCAGGTCTGCTACCTGGCTTAGTACCACACCTCGTGTGCCCCCAAAAAAAAAATTTGGGGCTGCCTCTCGTACCTGTCCACTTGCTGGCTTCGCCAACCTCATTCTCCTGTAACCTTCCTTGCATTGCTCCATCGAATCCCAGGCGGGCTCCGGCACTCTCCTGGGTCGACCGCCCACCTATCTATCTCCTCCCAAGTTGTGTAGTCCAGATTCAGCTCTGATGCTGGCCGCTGTTGATGCTGCTGCTGCTGCTGTCGTCGCTGTCCTTTACCACGCCGTTTGGTCCGATTGTGGTGGGTGATTCTGTAATGAGTCTCCTCCTCTTCTTCCGAAGAGGAGAGGCGTAACGGATCAGAGGACCAATACGCAGGCGTGGTAATTTTCCATGGTACTTTTTAATGCTTTAAGGTACACATGAACAAACTAACAAAACAAGAAATGTGAAAACTCAAAAAACAGTCCTATCTGGTGCACACACAGAGACAGGAAACAATCACCCACCAACACACAGTGAAACCCAGGCCACCTAAAGTATGATTCTCAATCAGAGACAACTAATGACACCTGCCTCTGATTGAGAACCATACTAGGCCGAAACATAGAAATTCCCAAAACCTAGACAAACAAACATAGACTGCCCACCCAACTCACGCCCTGACCATACTAACTAAACACAAAACACAGAAAATAAAGGTCAGAACGTGACACCATTAAGATTAATTGTCAGATTCAACAGAAGATCTCTTTGTTTCTTGGGACCTAGAACAAGCATCTCTGTTTTGTTCGAGTTTAATAGTAGAAAGTTTGCAGCCATCCACTTCCTTATGTCTGAAACACATGCTTCTAGCGAGGGCAATTTTGGGGCTTCACCATGTTTCATTGAAATGTACAGCTGTGTGTCATCCGCATAGCAGTGAAAGTTAACATTATGTTTTCGAATAACATCCCCAAGAGGTAAAATGTATAGTGAAAACAATAGTGGTCCTAAAACAGAACCTTGAGGAACACCGAAATTTACAGTTGATTTGTCAGAGGACAAACCATTCATAACCCATCACATCATATATAGACCCTCCATTATATCATAACCCATCACATCATATATAGACCCTCCATTCTATTATAACCCACCACTTCACATCATATATAAACCCTCCATTCTATCATAACCCACCACTTCACATCATATATAAACCCTCCATTCTATTATAACCCATCACATCAGATATAAACCCTCCATTCTATCATAACCCATCACATCATATATAAACCCTCCATTCTATTATAACCCATCACATCAGATATAAACCCTCCATTCTATCATAATAAACCCATCACATCACATCATATATAGACCCTCCATTATATCATAACCCATCACATCAGAGGGCTGTCTAGCCTTCTATTGTCTCTCTTGTTTTGGGGACTGAGGTTTTCTCCTAAGAATGAATCCACCAGCAGTCTAGCGTAGGTATTATAGGTACTATACTCTCTACTACTCTACACTCCCTTCTAGACGACCAATTCTTATTGCTTTTAGCCGCACCCTTATTCTACTCCTCCTATGTTCCTCTGGCGATGTAGAGGTGAATCCAGGCCCTGCAGTGCCTAGCTCCACTCCTATTCGCCAGGCGCTCTCTTTTGACGACTTCTGTAACCGCAATAGCCTTGGTTTCATGCATGTTAACATTAGAAGCCTCCTCCCTAAGTTTGTTCTATTCACTGCTTTAGCACACTCTGCCAACCCGGATGTTCTAGCTGTGTCTGAATCCTGGCTGAGGAATACCACCAAAAATTCAGAAATTTTAATTCCAAACTACAACATTTTCAGACAAGATAGAACTGCCAAAGGGGGCGGTGTTGCAATCTACTGCAAAGATAGCCTGCCGAGTTCTGTCCTACTATCCAGGTCTGTACCCAAACAATTTGAACTTCTACTTTTAAAAATCCACCTCTCTAAAAAGAAGTCTCTCACCGTTTCTGCCTGCCATAGACCACCCTCTGCCCCCAGCTGTGCTCTGGGCACCATATGTGAACTGATTGCCCCCCATCTATCTTCAGAGCTCGTGCTGCTAGGCGACCTAAACTGGAACATGCTTAACACCCCAGCCATCCTACAATCTAAGCTTGATGCCTTCAATCTCACACAAATTATCAATGAACCTACCAGGTACCTCCCCAAAGCCTTAAACACGGGCACCCTCATAGATATCATCCTAACCAACTTCCCCTCTAAATACACCTCTGCTGTCTTCAACCAAGATCTCAGCGATCACTGCCTCATTACCTGCATCCGTAATGGGTCAGCGGTCAAACGACCTCCACTCATCACTGTAAAACGCTCCCTGAAACACTTCAGCGAGCAGGCCTTTCTAATCAACCTGGCCGGGGTATCCTGGAAGAATATTGATCTCATCCCGTCAGTAGAGGATGCCTGGATATTTAAAAAAAAAATGCCTTCCTAACCATCTTAAATAAACATGCCCCATTCAAGAAATTTAGAACCTGGAACAGATATAGCCCTTGGTTCTCCCCAGACCTGACTGCCCTTAACCAACACAAAAACATCCTATGGCGTTCTGCATTAGCATCGAACAGCCCCGTGATATGCAGCTGTTCACGGAAGCTAGAAACCATTATACACAGGCAGTTAGAAAAGCCAAGGCTAGCTTTTTCAAGCAGAAATTTGCTTCCTGCAACACAAACTCAAAAAGTTCTGGGACACTGTAAAGTCCATGGAGAATAAGAACACCTCCCCCAGCTGCCCACTGCACTGAAGATAGGAAACACTGTCACCACTGATAAATCCACCATAATTGAGAATTTCAATAAGCATTTTTCTATGGCTGGCCATGCTTTCCACCTGGCTACTCCTACCCCAGTCAACAGCACTGCACCCCAACAGCAACTCACCAAGCCTTCCCCATTTCTCCTTCTCCCAAATCCATTCAGCTGATGTTCTGAAAGAGCGGAAAAATCTGGACCCCCTACAAATCAGCCGGGCTAGACAATCTGGACCCTTTCTTTCTAAAATTACCTGCCGAAATTGTTGCCACCCCTATTACTAGCCTGTTCAACCTCTCTTTCGTGTCGTCTGAGATTCCCAAAGATTAGAAAGCAGCTGCGGTCATCCCCCTCTTCAAAGGGGGGGACACTCTTGACCCAAACTGCTACAGACCTATATCTATCCTACCATGCCTTTCTAAGGTCTTCGAAAGCCAAGTAAAAAAAAAACAGATTACCGACCATTTTGAATCTCACCATACCTTCTCTGCTATGCAATCTGGTTTCAGAGCTGGTCATGGGTGCACCTCAGCCACGCTCAAGGTCCTAAACGATATCTTAACCGCCATCGATAAGAAACATTACTGTGCAGCCGTATTCATTGATCTGGCCAAGGCTTTCGACTCTATCAATCACCACATCCTCATCGGCAGACACGACAGCCTTGGTTTCTCAAATGTTTGCCTCGCCTGGTTCACCAACTACTTCTCTGATAGAGTTCAGTGTGTCAAGTCGGAGGGTCTGCTGTCCGGACCTCTGGCAGTCTCTATGGGGGTGCCACAGGGTTCAATTCTTGGACCGACTCTCTTCTCTGTATACATCAATGAGGTCGCTCTTGCTGTTGGTGAGTCTCTGATCCACCTCTACACAGACGACACCATTCTGTATACTTTCGGCCCTTCTTTGGACACTGTGTTAACAACCCTCCAGGCAAGCTTCAATGCCATACAACTCTCCTTTCGTGGCCTCCAATTGCTCTTAAATACAAGTAAAACTAAATGCATGCTCTTCAACCGATCGCTACCTGCACCTACCCGCCTGTCCAACATCACTACTCTGGACGGCTCTGACTTAGAATACGTGGACAACTACAAATACTTAGGTGTCTGGTTAGACTGTAAACTCTCCTTCCAGACCCATATCAAACATCTCCAATCCAAAGTTAAATCTAGAATTGGCTTCCTATTTGGCAACAAAGCATCCTTCATTCATGCTGCCAAACATACCTTTGTAAAACTGACCATCCTACCAATCATCTACTTTAGCGATGTCATTAACAAAATAGCCTCCAATACCCTACTCAACAAATTGGATGCAGTCTATCACAGTGCAATCCGTTTTGTCACCAAAGCCCCATATACTACCCACCACTGCGACCTGTACGCTCTCGCTGGCTGGCCCTCGCTTCATACTCGTCGCCAAACCCACTGGCTTCATGTCATCTACAAGACCCTGCTAGGTAAAGTCCCCCCTCATCTCAGCTCGCTGGTCACCATAGCATCTCCCACCTGTAGCACATGCTCCAGCAGGTATATCTCAAGTCACCCCCAAAACCAATTCTTTCTTTGGCCGCCTCTCCTTCCAGTTCTCTGCTGCCAATGACTGGAACGAACTACAAAAATCTCTGAAACTGGAAACACTTATCTCCCTCGCTAGCTTTAAGCACCAACTCTCAGAGCAGCTCACAGATTACTGCACCTGTACATTGCCCACCTATAATTTAGCCCAAACAACAAACCTCTTTCCCAAATGTATTTAATTTATTAATTTATTTTGCTCCTTTGTAAATTCTTCCATTGCAAAACTACCATTCCAGTGTTTTACTTGCTATATTGTATTTACTTTGCCACCATGGCCTTTTTTGCCTTTACCTCCCTTCTCACCTCATTTGCTCACATTGTATATAGACTTGTTTATACTGTATTATTGACTGTATGTTTGTTTTACTCCATGTGTAACTCTGTGTCGTTGTATCTGTCGAACTGCTTTGCTTTATCTTGGCCTGGTCGCAATTGTAAATGAGAACTTGTTCTCAACTTGCCTACCTGGTTAAATAAAGGTAAAATAAAATAAATAAATAAATACTGAACTATAATCTACTGTGCTCTACTCTACTGTACTATACTGTACTATAATCTACTGTGCTCTACTCTACTGTACTATACTGTACTATAATCTACTGTGTTCTACTCTACTGTACTATACTGTACTATAATTTACTTTACTGTACTCTACTGTACTATACTGTACTATAATTTACTGTACTCTACTGTACTATACTGTACTATAATCTACTGTGCTATACTATACTGTTATGTGCTCTGCTCTACTGTACTATACTGTACTATACTCTAATATACTATGCTATACTGCACTCTACTGTACTGTGCTCTGCTGTACTATACTGTATATACTCTACTATACTGTATTATAATGTACTATACTGTATATACTGCACTATACTGTGTATACTGTACTGTACTATACTCTACTCTACTGTACTGGACTCTATACTATACTGCACTGTACTATGCTATAGTGTACGCTACTGTACTGGACTCTACTCTACTGTATTGTACTATGCTATACTGCACTGTACTATGCTATACTGTACTCTACTGTACTGGACTCTACTCTACTGTATTGTACTGTATTCTACTATACTGTGTTGTACTCTACTGTACTGTACCATACTGTACTATACTATATTATAATATACTGTACTATACTATACTGTACTATATTATACTGTGCTATACTATACTGTACTATACTATACTGTACTATATTATAGTATACTGTACTGTACTCTACTATACTGTACTATACTATACTGTATATTATTCTATATTATACCATAGTGTAATATACTGTCCTATACTGTACTGTCCTGTACTGTACTATACTGTACTTTACTATATTATACTATAGTATAATATACTTTACTGTACTATACTATACTGTACTATATTATACTGTGCTATACTATACTGTACTGTCCTGTACTATACCATACTGTACTATACTATACTATACTATACTGTATTATATTGTACTATATTATACTATACTGTGCTATACTGTATGATAGCTTATCAAATGAATTAGCTAACTAACATTAGCTGTACTATATTATAGCTATATTATATTAATTTATAGCTACTCATACTGTACTGTACTATACTGTACTAATTAATTTGATAGCTATCATACTGTACAGGCTAACATTATACTATATTATACTGTGCTACTTTGATAGCTATACTGTACTATATACATTAGTTAGCTAATTAATTTGCTAGCTATCATACTATGGCAGGCTAACTTAGTTAGCTAATTCATTTGATACTATCATACAGTAGGCAGGCTAACGTTAGTTAGCTAATTCATTTGAAAGCTATCATACAGTAGGCTGCTAACGTTAGTTAGCTAATTCATTTGCTACTATACATACTGTAGGCTATATGAATAATGATATATTTAATATAAGTAGGCATACTATACTAGACTGTACTATAAAGCACCACAAGCTACCGGTGGCTGAAAACACAAATGTCGCAGGAAGAACGAGCTGGGATTGTCCATTTAAAAATACTATTCCTCCCTACGTACTCTACTGTACTAAATACTCCGTCAGCCAAAATATTATACTATACTATACTGTACTATACCGTACTCTACTGTACTAAATAGTGTCCACAGCTGTCTGACTGCTGTTTCCAAAGACAGGGTCTGAATGTTTTACTTACATGAGGCTTTGAACATCAAACACGTAGGCAGACCCACAGCTTGTCCATTTGACTCCCCTTCTGAGGATAAGATAGTGTCCCACCATTTGAAAAAAAAACCAAATGTGCCATTTAAACAACTGTTTGTACCAAAGCAACTTTGACATTCATGTGCAGGCATTGATTCACATAGGGTGGTCCCATTAATTTGCTGTGATAAGAACAGGAGCACCACCCAATCAGCCTTTAACTGTGCAACTCTATTTGAGCCACAGAAGACAACAGTGTGGTCCAAATGATTAGCTGTCTGAACACTTGCAATCTAAGCCCTGCAGTGTGAACAAGGTTTTAGTCTGCTTGAACAGTCAGTATTCCAAAACTGATTTTCAATACAAGGCCTTAAACTCCCCTAATTCATTAAGACCTTGTACATCCGTAAGAACAGTCAGAGAGACTTAAAAACAACATCAATAGAGAAGTCTACATACAAGTGTAAGTTAAAACCAAGTGTGAACAAGGCTAACTTATAAATTGTGCCACTAATGACATGACATGGCACAAACAGTCTGAACAAGGCTTTACTGCTTTGAACCGTGCAGAAATAAAACATTTTCTCTGAACTTCAGAAGTGCAGTTGAACAAGGCTTTACTTAGTTAGCTAACCGGTCATTAAGACCTGCAGTGTGAACAGGCTTTACTGCTCTGAACCTGCATTAAGACCTGCAGTTAGTTAACAAGGCTTTACTGCTCTGAACCGATAGCATTCAAGACCTGCAGTGTGAACAAGGCTTTACTGCTCTGAACCGTTTTTATTAGCTATTAAGATAGCTATCATAGCTATGTAGGCAGGCTTTACTGCTTTTAACCGGTAGCTATCATAAGACCTGCAGGCTAACATTAGTTAGCTAATTCATTTGATAGCTATCATACAGAGGCAGGCTAACATTAGTTAGCTAATTAATTTGCTAGCTATCATACAGTCGGTAGGAGAGAACATTAGTTAGCTAATTCATTTGATAGCTATCATACAGTAGGCAGGCTAACGTTAGTTAGCTAATTCATTTGCTAGCTATCATAGAGTAGGCAGGCTAACGTTAGGGTTAGCTAATTCATTTGAGACAGGGTATGGTGAGTAGGCAGGCTAACGTTAGTTAGAGAGACATTTGCTAGCTATCATACAGTAGGCAGGCTAACGTTAGTTAGCTAATTCATTTGCTAGCTATCATACAGGTTGGAGAATAATGATATATTTAATATAAGGGGCATACTCTCATAATAGACTGTAGAGGATATAAAGCACCACAAGCTACAGGGGCTGGAAAACACAAATGACAGGGTTGGAAGAGAGGAGAGACAGGGTTGGAGGGATTGTCCATTTAAAAACAGGGTTCCTCCCCTCGCCCCCTTGCCCTGTAAGTGTATACTCGAGCCATCATGACACGACAGGGTGGAGACTTCATTTGAGGGAGATAGTGTCCACAGGGTTGGAGGAGATAGTGTCCACTTCATTTGAGGACAGGGTTGGAGAGGAGAGAGATGAGTGTCCACTTCATTTGAGGAGGAGAGGAGGAGACTGAGGTTGGAGAAGAGAGAGTGTCCACTTCATTTGAGGACTGAGGAGACAGGGTGTGTCTTTTTAAAGTGTTTGTACCACAGTCGAGGACTTTGAACATTCATTGCAGGCATTGATGTCCCCACAGCTTGTCACATTAACTTCTGAGTGATAAGAAGCAGGAGCACCACCGCCCAATCAGCCTACACCACTGTGCGCACTCCCGTTGTTACTATGACAACTAGTGTAGTCGTATCAGCCAATGACTGCTGTCTGAACACTCACATCTGATTGGGTCTCCAGTAATTTGCTGTTTGAACAGTCAGTATTCCAAAACTGATTTTAAATACAACACTTATTTGAGCATTAAGACCTGCAGTGTGAACAAGTCTTTACTGCTCTGAACCGGTGCAATAAGACCTGCAGTGTGAACAAGGCTTTACTGCTCTGAACCGGTGCAATAAGACCTGCAGTGTGAACAAGGCTTTACTGCTCTGAACCGGTGCATTAAGACCTGCAGTGTGAACAAGGCTTTACTGCTCTGAACCGGTGCATTAAGACCTGCAGTGTGAACAAGGCTTTACTGCTCTGAACCGGTGCATTAAGACCTGCAGTGTGAACAAGGCTTTACTGCTCTGAACCGGTGCAATAAGACCTGCAGTGTGAACAAGGCATTACTGCTCTGAACCGGTGCAATAAGACCTGCAGTGTGAACAAGGCTTTACTGCTCTGAACCGGTGCATTAAGACCTGCAGTGTGAACAAGGCTTTACTGCTCTGAACCGGTGCATTAAGACCTGCAGTGTGAACAAGGCTTTACTGCTCTGAACCGGTGCATTAAGACCTGCAGTGTGAACAAGGCTTTACTGCTCTGAACCGGTGCATTAAGACCTGCAGTGTGAACAAGGCTTTACTGCTCTGAACCGGTGCATTAAGACCTGCAGTGTGAACAAGGCTTTACTGCTCTGTAAATTTTTTTTATGTAGCTATGTAGTTTACATGTAATATGTAGCTATGTTCCGTGAGAACGTATGACTATTTGTTTTTTAAATATTGTACTACCACTTTAGAGAAGAGGGAGAGGGGAAGAGGGAGAGGAGAGGATAAGAGGGAGAGGAGATGAGAGACAGGGTTGGAGAAGAGAGTAGAGGAGAGAGACAGGGTTGGAGAGGAGAGGAGATGAGATGAGAGGAGAGAGACAGGGTTGGAGAAGAGAGGAGATGAGATGAGAGAGAGAGACAGGGTTTGTTGGTAGAGGGGTTGCTGAGAGGGTCAGAGAGACAGGGTTGGAGAGGAGAGGGGGTTGCTGAAGGGTCAGGAGAGAGAGAGAGAGGTACAGGGTTGGAGAAGAGAGGAGAAGAGAGAGACAGGGTTGGTGAAGAGTTGGTAGAGGAGAGAGAGGGTCAGGGTTGGAGAGAGAGAGGAGAGAGACAGGGTTGGAGAGGAGAGGAGAGAGACAGGGTTGGAGAGGAGAGGAGAGAGACAGGGTTGGAGAGGAGAGGAGAGAGACAGGGTTGGAGAGGAGAGGAGAGAGACAGGGTTGGAGAGGAGAGGAGATGAGAGAGACAGGGTTGGAGAAGAGAGGAGAGGAGAGAGAGGTACAGGGTTGGAGAAGAGAGGAGATGAGAGAGACAGGGTTGGAGAAGAGAGGAGAGGAGAGGAGAGAGACAGGGTTGGAGAGGAGAGAGACAGGGTTGGAGAGGAGATGAGAGAGACAGGGTTGGAGAGGAGAGGGTCATGACAGGACCTGGAGAGGAGAGGAGATGGAGAGGGGTTGGAGAAGAGAGTCAGAGCAGAGAGACAGGGTTGGAGAGGGTAGGGGGATGCTTGAGAGGAGTCAGAGAATGAGAGAGACAGGGTTGGAGAAGAGAGTAGAGGAGAGAGACAGGCTTGGAGAGGAGAGGAGATGAGAGGACCTGGGTTAAATAAGAGAGGAGGGGGATGCTGAAGGGTCATGCAGAGGACCTGAGGCAAGGGTCAAGAGAGACCTGTTTGTTAAAACTACAGTGCAGCCATTTATGGTAGATTGAGCAAGGTGGGGGGGATATAGAGAGGGTCATGCAGAGAGACCTGGGTATTGCAGAGCAGTGATTTCCTCCATCCAGAGAACAGAGCAGTTGGTAGGGGGTAGCTGAAGTGTCATGAGAGAGACCTGGGTTCACGTTGGTAATAACATCCTGAAGAATGGTGCATGCAGAGAGAGCCTATGGGTATTGGGGTCAAACGTAGTGGGTATGTAGGGAAGGGTCCATAGGACTCTGGTTTAAAGTACCTGGGTACTTGTAGGGAATAGGGTACCATAGGACTCTGGTTTAAAGTACCTGGGTATGTAGGGAATAGGGGACCTTGCCCTGAGGGTCATGGTCAAAAGACCTGGGTATTGTTGAGAATAGGGAGCATTTGGCACTCAGATCAGGTACTAACAGCTGTCTAACAGTAGTGTTGTCTGTCTGTGAGAACCTGCATTGTGTTTGACCTCGTCTGCAATAGATTGAATTGGAGCCTGGGTATTGTTGGTAGGGGGTTGCTGAAGGGTCATGCAGAGAGACCTGGGTATTGTTGGTAGGGGGATGCTGAAGGGTCATGCAGAGAGACCTGGGTATTGTTGGTAGGGGGTTGCTGAAGGGTCATGCAGAGAGACCTGGGTATTGTTGGTAGGGGGTTGCTGAAGGGTCATGCAGAGAGACCTGGGTATTGTTGGTAGGGGGTTGCTGAAGGGTCATGCAGAGAGACCTGGGTATTGTTGGTAGGGGGTTGCTGAAGGGTCATGCAGAGAGACCTGGGTATTGTTGGTAGGGGGATGCTGAAGGGTCATGCAGAGAGACCTGGGTATTGTTGGTAGGGGGTTGCTGAAGGGTCATGCAGAGAGACCTGGGTATTGTTGGTAGGGGGTTGCTGAAGGGTCATGCAGAGAGACCTGGGTATTGTTGGTAGGGGGTTGCTGAAGGGTCATGCAGAGAGACCTGGGTATTGTTGGTAGGGGGTTGCTGAAGGGTCATGCAGAGAGACCTGGGTATTGTTGGTAGGGGGTTGCTGAAGGGTCATGCAGAGAGACCTGGGTAATGTTGGTAGGGGGTTGCTGAAGAGTCATGCAGAGAGACCTGGGTATTGTTGGTAGGGGGATGCTGAAGGGTCATGCAGAGAGACCTGGGTATTGTTGGTAGGGGTTGCTGAAGGGTCATGCAGAGAGACCTGGGTATTGTTGGTAGGGGGTTGCTGAAGGGTCATGCAGAGAGACCTGGGTATTGTTGGTAGGGGGTTGCTGAAGGGTCATGCAGAGAGACCTGGGTATTGTTGGTAGGGGGATGCTGAAGGGTCATGCAGAGAGACCTGGGTATTGTTGGTAGGGGGATGCTGAAGGGTCATGCAGAGAGACCTGGGTATTGTTGGTAGGGGGTTGTTGAAGGGTCATGCAGAGAGACCTGGGTATTGTTGGTAGGGGGTTGCTGAAGGGTCATGCAGAGAGACCTGGGTATTGTTGGTAGGGGGTTGCTGAAGGGTCATGCAGAGAGACCTGGGTATTGTTGGTAGGGGGTTGCTGAAGGGTCATGAAGAGAGACCTGGGTATTGTTGGTAGGGGGTTGCTGAAGGGTCATGCAGAGAGACCTGGGTAATGTTGGTAGCAAGAAGTGAATAGTAACACAATGTGCCTATTGTATTAATATTTCATACTGAGATTAAATGGACGACTGTCTGGCTAGATGGTTCTGACTTCTCTAATTAACTACACAGAGAACACAGACAGCTTGATAGAAAACTCAGGCATTTGTTCATTTCTATGTTTCTATTCTGAACCAGCAGACAGCCATTTACTACGTTCCTACCTTGTCGTCTGTTCTCTTCACACTCCCACCCAGACCTATTCTGTTCACATCGATGTCTGGAGGCTGCACATGTATAGAGCCAGACCCAGCTCTCCCAGGCTTCAGACTCGTCCACATACACACACACACACACACACTGTGTTTTCACCTCGTTTTGCTTTCAACGTTGTAAGTTTACTTTTGTTACAGATGCAATAACAAGAAAAGCCTTTTTTTAAGTCAGAGTGGAAAATCTTTAGGAGAGATTGGCTCCAGTGTTGTGGGGTTGAATTATTGATCCAGGCCTCTGGCTTTACAGCAGCTGGAAAAGATAGATAGATCTGTTTGAAATGCTGTGTGGGAATATATACTGAGCGGACAAAACATTAGGAACACTCTTCCATGACATTAGACTGACCAGATGAATCCAGGTGAAAACTACAGTATGATTCCTTATTGATGTCACTTGTTAAATCCACTTCGATCAGTGTAGATGAAGGGGAGGAGACATGTAGATGAAGGGGAGGAGACATGTAGATGAAGGGGAGGAGACATGTAGATGAAGGGGAGGAGACATGTAGATGAAGGGGAGGAGACATGTAGATGAAGGGGAGGAGACATGTAGATGAAGGGGAGGAGACATGGAGATGAAGGGGAGGAGACATGGAGATGAAGGGGAGGAGACATGGAGATGAAGGGGAGGAGACATGGAGATGAAGGGGAGGAGACATGGAGATGAAGGGGAGGAGACATGGAGATGAAGGGGAGGAGACATGGAGATGAAGGG
>NC_068435.1:6132684-6150184 GCF_023373465.1 Oncorhynchus keta | reverse complement strand
GGATTACTTACCCTTACTTACCCTATCCTAGGTATTCCTTGAAGAGGTGGGGTTTCAGGTGTCTCCGGAAGGTGGTGATTGACTCCGCTGTCCTGGCGTCGTGAGGGAGTTTGTTCCACCATTGGGGGCCAGAGCAGCGAACAGTTTTGACTGGGCTGAGCGGGAACTGTACTTCCTCAGTGGTAGGGAGGCGAGCAGGCCAGAGGTGGATGAACGCAGTGCCCTTGTTTGGGTGTAGGGCCTGATCAGAGCCTGGAGGTACTGAGGTGCCGTTCCCCTCACAGCTCCGTAGGCAAGCACCATGGTCTTGTAGCGGATGCGAGCTTCAACTGGAAGCCAGTGGAGAGAGCGGAGGAGCGGGGTGACGTGAGAGAACTTGGGAAGGTTGAACACCAGACGGGCTGCGGCGTTCTGGATGAGTTGTAGGGGTTTAATGGCACAGGCAGGGAGCCCAGCCAACAGCGAGTTGCAGTAATCAAGACGGGAGATGACAAGTGCCTGGATTAGGACCTGCGCCGCTTCCTGTGTGAGGCAGGGTCGTACTCTGCGGATGTTGTAGAGCATGAACCTACAGGAACGGGACACCGCCTTGATGTTAGTTGAGAACGTCAGGGTGTTGTCCAGGATCACGCCAAGGTTCTTAGCGCTCTGGGAGGAGGACACAATGGAGTTGTCAACCGTGATGGCGAGATCATGGAACGGGCAGTCCTTCCCGGGAGGAAGAGGAGCTCCGTCTTGCTGAGGTTCAGCTTGAGGTGGTGATCCGTCATCCACCCTGATATGTCTGCCAGACATGCAGAGATGCGATTCGCCACCTGGTCATCAGAAGGGGGAAAGGAGAAGATTAATTGTGTGTCGTCTGCATAGCAATGATAGGAGAGACCATGTGAGGTTATGACAGAGCCAAGTGACTTGGTGTATAGCGAGAATAAGAGAGGGCCTAGAACAGAGCCCTGGGGGACACCAGTGGTGAGAGCGCGTGGTGAGGAGACAGATTCTCGCCACGCCACCTGGTAGGAGCGACCTGTCAGGTAGGACGCAATCCAAGCGTGGGCCGCGCCGGAGATGCCCAACTCGGAGAGGGTGGAGAGGAGGATCTGATGGTTCACAGTATCGAAGGCAGCCGATAGGTCTAGAAGGATGAGAGCAGAGGAGAGAGAGTTAGCTTTAGCAGTGCGGAGCGCCTCTGTGATACAGAGAAGAGCAGTCTCAGTTGAATGACTAGTCTTGAAACCTGACTGATTTGGATCAAGAAGGTCATTCTGAGAGAGATAGCGGTAGAGCTGGCCAAGGACGGCACGCTCAAGAGTTTTGGAGAGAAAAGAGAGAAGGGATACTGGTCTGTAGTTGTTGACATCGGAGGGATCGAGTGTAGGTTTTTTCAGAAGGGGTGCAACTCTCGCTCTCTTGAAGACGGGAGGGACGTAGCCAGCGGTCAGGGATGAGTTGATGAGCGAGGTGAGGTAAGGGAGAAGGTCTCCGGAAATGGTCTGGAGAAGAGAGGAGGGGATAGGGTCAAGCGGGCAGGTTGTTGGGCGGCCGGCCGTCACAAGACGCGAGATTTCATCTGGAGAGAGAGGGGAGAAAGAGGTCAGAGCATAGGGTAGGGAGTGTGAGCAGAACCAGCGGTGTCGTTTGACTTAGCAAACGAGGATCGGATGTCATCGACCTTCTTTTCAAAATGGTTGACGAAGTCATCTGCAGAGAGGGAGGAGGGAGGGGGGAGGATTCAGGAGGGAGGAGAAGGTGGCAAAGAGCTTCCTAGGGTTAGAGGCGGATGCTTGGAATTTAGAATGGTAGAAAGTGGCTTTAGCAGCAGAGACAGAGGAGGAAAATGTAGAGAGGAGGGAGTGAAAGGATGCCAGGTCCGCAGGGAGGCGAGTTTTCCTCCATTTCCGCTCGGCTGCCCGGAGCCCTGTTCTGTGAGCTCGCAATGAGTCGTCGAGCCACGGAGCGGGAGGGGAGGACCGAGCCGGCCTGGAGGATAGGGGACATAGGGAGTCAAAGGATGCAGTAAGGGAGGAGAGGAGGGTTGAGGAGGCAGAATCAGGAGATAGGTTGGAGAAAGTTTGAGCAGAGGGAAGAGAAGATAGGATGGAAGAGGAGAGAGTAGCGGGGGAGAGAGAGCGAAGGTTGGGACGGCGCGATACCATCCGAGTAGGGGCAGTGTGGGAAGTGTTGGATGAGAGCGAGAGGGAAAAGGATACAAGGTAGTGGTCGGAGACTTGGAGGGGAGTTGCAATGAGGTTAGTGGAAGAACAGCATCTAGTAAAGATGAGGTCAAGCGTATTGCCTGCCTTGTGAGTAGGGGGGAAGGTGAGAGGGTGAGGTCAAAAGAGGAGAGGAGTGGAAAGAAGGAGGCAGAGAGGAATGAGTCAAAGGTAGACGTGGGGAGGTTAAAGTCGCCCAGAACTGTGAGAGGTGAGCCGTCCTCAGGAAAGGAGCTTATCAAGGCATCAAGCTCATTGATGAACTCTCCGAGGGAACCTGGAGGGCGATAAATGATAAGGATGTTAAGCTTGAAAGGGCTGGTAACTGTGACAGCATGGAATTCAAAGGAGGCAATAGACAGATGGGTAAGGGGAGAAAGAGAGAAAGACCACTTGGGAGAGATGAGGATCCCGGTGCCACCACCCCGCTGACCAGAAGCTCTCGGGGTGTGCGAGAACACGTGGGCGGACGAGGAGAGAGCAGTAGGAGTAGCAGTGTTATCTGTGGTGATCCATGTTTCCGTCAGTGCCAAGAAGTCAAGGGACTGGAGGGAGGCATAGGCTGAGATGAACTCTGCCTTGTTGGCCGCAGATTGGCAGTTCCAGAGGCTACCAGAGACCTGGAACTCCACGTGGGTCGTACGCGCTGGGACCACCAGGTTAGGGTGGTCGCGGCCACGCGGTGTGGAGCGTTTGTATGATCTGTGCAGAGAGGAGAGAACAGGGATAGACAGACACATAGTTGACAGGCTACAGAAAAGGCTACGCTAATGCAAGGAAATTGAATGACAAGCGGACTACACGTCTCGAATGTTCAGAAAGTTAAGCTTACGTAGCAAGAATCTTATTGACTAAAATGATTAAAATGATACAGTACTGCTAAAGTAGGCTAGCTGGCAGTAGCTGCGTTGTTGACACTACACTAATCAAGTCGTTCCGTTGAGTGTAATAATTCTACAGTGCTGCTATTCGGGGCTAGCTGGCTAGCTAGCAGTGTTGTTTACGTTACGTTGAGTTAAAAGAACGACAATAGCTGGCTAGCTAACCTAGGAAATCGGTCTAGACTACACAATTATCTTTTGTTCTGGTCAGTGGGCTGGGAATACACCTGGTGTCATGTTGTTCTGGTAAGTGGGCTGGGAATACACCTGGTCTCATGTTGTTCTGGTGAGGAATACACCTGGTCTCATGTTGTTCTGGTGACTTCTCAACGGCTGGCCATGCCTTCCGCCTGGCTACTCCAACCTCGGCCAACAGCTCCGCCCCCCGTAGTTCCTCACCCAAGCCTCTCCAGGTTCTCCTTTACCCAAATCCAGATAGCAGATGTTCTGAAAGAGCTGCAAAACCTGGACCCGTACAAATCAGCTGGGCTTGACAATCTGGACCCGCTATTTCTGAAACTATCTGCCGCCATTGTCGCAACCCCTATTACCAGCCTGTTCAACCTCTCTTTCATATCGTCTGAGATCCCCAAGGATTGGAAAGCTGCCGCAGTCATCCCCCTCTTCAAAGGGGAGACACCCTGGACCCAAACTGCTATAGACCTATATCCATCCTGCCCTGCCTATCTAAGGTCTTAGAAAGCCAAGTCAACAAACAGGTCACTGACCATCTCGAATCCCACCGTACCTTCTCCGCTGTGCAATCTGGTTTCCGAGCCGGTCACGGGTGCACCTCAGCCACACTCAAGGTACTAAATGATATCATAACCGCCATCGATAAAAGACAGTACTGTGCAGCCGTCTTCATCGACCTCGCCAAGGCTTTCGACTCTGTCAATCACCAAATTCTTATCGGCAGACTCAACAGCCTCGGTTTTTCGGATGACTGCCTTGCCTGGTTCACCAATTACTTTGCAGACAGAGTTCAGTGTGTCAAATCAGAGGGCATGCTGTCCGGTCCTCTGGCAGTCTCTATGGGGGTGCCACAGGGTTCAATTCTCGGGCCGACTCTTTTCTCTGTATATATCAATGATGTTGCTCTTGCTGCGGGCGATTCCCTGATCCACCTCTACGCAGACGACACCATTCTATATACTTTCGGCCCGTCATTGGACACTGTGCTATCCAACCTCCAAACGAGCTTCAATGCCATACAGCACTCCTTCCGTGGCCTCCAACTGCTCTTAAACGCGAGTAAAACCAAATGCATGCTTTTCAACCGATCGCTGCCTGCACCCGCATGCCCGACTAGCATCACCACCCTGGATGGTTCCAACCTTGAATATGTGGACATCTATAAGTACCTAGGTGTCTGGCTAGACTGCAAACTCTCCTTCCAGACTCACATCAAACATCTCCAATCAAAAATCAAATCCAGAGTCGGCTTTCTATTCCGCAACAAAGCCTCCTTCACTCACGCTGCCAAGCTTACCCTAGTAAAACTGACTATCCTACCGATCCTCGACTTCGGCGATGTCATCTACAAAATGGCTTCCAACACTCTACTCAGCAAACTGGATGCAGTCTATCACAGTGCCATCCGTTTTGTCACTAAAGCACCTTATACCACCCACCACTGCGACTTGTATGCTCTAGTCGGCTGGCCCTCACTACATATTCGTCGCCAGACCCACTGGCTCCAGGTCATCTACAAGTCCATGCTAGGTAAAGCTCCGCCTTATCTCAGTTCACTGGTCACGATGGCAACACCCATCCGTAGCACGCGCTCCAGCAGGTGTATCTCACTGATCATCCCTAAAGCCAACACCTCATTTGGCCGCCTTTCGTTCCAGTACTCTGCTGCCTGTGACTGGAACGAATTGCAAAAAATCGCTGAAGTTGGAGACTTTTATCTCCCTCTCCAACTTCAAACATCAGCTATCCGAGCAGCTAACCGATCGCTGCAGCTGTACATAGTCTATAGGTAAATAGCTCACCCTTTTTCACCTACCTCATTCCCATACTGTTTTTATACTGTTTTTATTTATTTACTTTTCTGCTCTTTTGCACACCAATATCTCTACCTGTACATGCCCATCTGATCATTTATCACTCCAGTGTTAATCTGCAAAATTGTATTATTCGCCTACCTCCTCATGCCTTTTGCACACATTGTATATAGACTGCCCATTTTTTTCTACTGTGTTATTGACTTGCTAATTGTTTACTCCATGTGTAACTCTGTGTTGTCTGTTCACACTGCTATGCTTTATCTTGGCCAGGTCGCAGTTGCAAATGAGAACTTGTTCTCAACTAGCCTACCTGGTTAAATAAAGGTGAAATAAAAAAAAATAAAAATAAAATGTTGTTCTGGTGAGGAATACACCTGGTCTCATGTTGTTCTGGTCAGGAATACACCTGGTCTCATGTTGTTCTGGTCAGGAATACACCTGGTGTCATGTTGTTCTGGTCAGGAATACACCTGGTCTCATGTTGTTCTGGTCTGGAATACACCTGGTCTCATGTTGTTCTGGTCAGGAATACACCTGGTGTCATGTTGTTCTGGGGAGGAATAAACCTGGTCTCATGTTGTTCTGGTCAGGAATACACCTGGTCTCATGTTGTTCTGGTGAGGAATACACCTGGTCTCATGTTGTTCTGGTGAGGAATACACCTGGTGTCATGTTGTTCTGGTCAGGAATATACCTGGTGTCATGTTGTTCTGGTCAGGAATACACCTGGTGTCATGTTGTTCTGGTCAGGAATACACCTGGTCTCATGTTGTTCTGGTCAGGAATACACCTGGTGTCATGTTGTTCTGGTCAGGAATACACCTGGTGTCATGTTGTTCTGGTCAGGAATACACCTGGTGTCATGTTGTTCTGGTCAGGAATACACCTGGTCTCATGTTGTTCTGGTGAGGAATACACCTGGTCTCATGTTGTTCTGGTCAGGAATATACCTGGTGTCATGTTGTTCTGGTGAGGAATACACCTGGTCTCATGTTGTTCTGGTGAGGAATACACCTGGTGTCATGTTGTTCTGGTCAGTGGGCTGGGAATACACCTGGTGTTATGTTGTTCTGGTCTGGAATACACCTGGTCTCATGTTGTTCTGGTCAGGAATACACCTGGTGTCATGTTGTTCTGGTTAGGAATACACCTGGTGTCATGTTGTTCTGGTCAGGAATACACCTGGTGTCATGTTGTTCTGGTCAGTGGGCCAGGAATACACCTGGTCTCATGTTGTTCTGGGGAGGAATACACCTGGTGTCATGTTGTTCTGGTCAGGAATACACCTGGTGTCATGTTGTTCTGGTCAGGAATACACCTGGTGTCATGTTGTTCTGGTGAGGAATACACCTGGTGTCATGTTGTTCTGGTCAGGAATACACCTGGTGTCATGTTGTTCTGGTCAGGAATACACCTGGTGTCATGTTGTTCTGGTCAGGAATACACCTGGTCTCATGTTGTTCTGGTCAGGAATACACCTGGTGTCATGTTGTTCTGGTCAGGAATACACCTGGTGTCATGTTGTTCTGGTCAGGAATACACCTGGTGTCATGTTGTTCTGGTCAGGAATACACCTGGTGTCATGTTGTTCTGGTGAGGAATACACCTGGTGTCATGTTGTTCTGGTCAGGAATACACCTGGTGTCATGTTGTTCTGGTCAGGAATACACCTGGTGTCATGTTGTTCTGGTCAGGAATACACCTGGTCTCATGTTGTTCTGGTCAGGAATACACCTGGTGTCATGTTGTTCTGGTCAGGAATACACCTGGTGTCATGTTGTTCTGGTCAGGAATACACCTGGTCTCATGTTGTTCTGGTCAGGAATACACCTGGTCTCATGTTGTTCTGGTGAGGAATACACCTGGTGTCATGTTGTTCTGGTCAGGAATACACCTGGTCTCATGTTGTTCTGGTCAGGAATACACCTGGTCTCATGTTGTTCTGGTCAGGAATACACCTGGTCTCATGTTGTTCTGGTGAGGAATACACCTGGTCTCATGTTGTTCTGGTGAGGAATACACCTGGTGTCATGTTGTTCTGGTCAGGAATACACCTGGTGTCATGTTGTTCTGGTGAGGAATACACCTGGTCTCATGTTGTTCTGGTCAGGAATACACCTGGTGTCATGTTGTTCTGGTCAGGAATACACCTGGTCTCATGTTGTTCTGGTCAGGAATACACCTGGTCTCATGTTGTTCTGGTCAGGAATACACCTGGTCTCATGTTGTTCTGGTGAGGAATACACCTGGTCTCATGTTGTTCTGGTCAGGAATACACCTGGTGTCATGTTGTTCTGGGGAGGAATACACCTGGTCTCATGTTGTTCTGGTCTGGAATACACCTGGTCTCATGTTGTTCTGGTCAGGAATACACCTGGTCTCATGTTGTTCTGGTGAGGAATACACCTGGTCTCATGTTGTTCTGGTCAGGAATACACCTGGTCTCATGTTGTTCTGGTCAGGAATACACCTGGTGTCATGTTGTTCTGGGGAGGAATACACCTGGTCTCATGTTGTTCTGGTGAGGAATACACCTGGTCTCATGTTGTTCTGGTCAGGAATACACCTGGTCTCATGTTGTTCTGGTGAGGAATACACCTGGTGTCATGTTGTTCTGGTCAGGAATACACCTGGTCTCATGTTGTTCTGGTCAGGAATACACCTGGTGTCATGTTGTTCTGGTCAGGAATACACCTGGTGTCATGTTGTTCTGGTCAGGAATACACCTGGTGTCATGTTGTTCTGGTCAGGAATACACCTGGTGTCATGTTGTTCTGGTGAGGAATACACCTGGTCTCTGGTGAGGAATACACCTGGTCTCTGGTGAGGAATACACCTGGTCTCTGGTGAGGAATACACCTGGTCTCTGGTGAGGAATACACCTGGTCTCTGGTGAGGAATACACCTGGTGTCATGTTGTTCTGGTGAGGAATACACCTGGTCTCTGGTGAGGAATACACCTGGTGTCATGTTGTTCTGGTCAGGAATACACCTGGTCTCATGTTGTTCTGGTTAGAATACACCTGGTCTCATGTTGTTCTGGTGAGGAATACACCTGGTCTCATGTTGTTCTGGTCAGGAATACACCTGGTCTCATGTTGTTCTGGTGAGGAATACACCTGGTCTCTGGTGAGGAATACACCTGGTGTCATGTTGTTCTGGTCAGGAATACACCTGGTCTCATGTTGTTCTGGTTAGAATACACCTGGTCTCATGTTGTTCTGGTGAGGAATACACCTGGTCTCATGTTGTTCTGGTGAGGAATACACCTGGTGTCATGTTGTTCTGGTCAGGAATACACCTGGTGTCATGTTGTTCTGGTCAGGAATACACCTGGTGTCATGTTGTTCTGATCAGGAATACACCTGGTGTCATGTTGTTCTGATCAGGAATACACCTGGTCTCATGTTGTTCTGGTCAGGAATACACCTGGTCTCATGTTGTTCTGGTGAGGAATACACCTGGTCTCATGTTGTTCTGGTGAGGAATACACCTGGTCTCATGTTGTTCTGGTCTGGAATACACCTGGTGTCATGTTGTTCTGGTCAGTGGGCCAGGAATACACCTGGTGTCATGTTGTTCTGGTCAGGAATACACCTGGTCTCATGTTGTTCTGGTCAGGAATACACCTGGTCTCATGTTGTTCTGGTGAGGAATACACCTGGTGTCATGTTGTTCTGGTCAGTGGGCCAGGAATACACCTGGTGTCATGTTGTTCTGGTCAGGAATACACCTGGTCTCATGTTGTTCTGGTCAGGAATACACCTGGTCTCATGTTGTTCTGGTGAGGAATACACCTGGTGTCATGTTGTTCTGGTTAGAATACACCTGGTCTCATGTTGTTCTGATCAGGAATACACCTGGTCTCATGTTGTTCTGGTCAGGAATACACCTGGTCTCATGTTGTTCTGGTGAGGAATTACACCTGGTCTCATGTTGTTCTGGTCAGGAATACACCTGGTCTCATGTTGTTCTGGTCAGGAATACACCTGGTCTCATGTTGTTCTGGTCAGGAATACACCTGGTGTCATGTTGTTCTGGTCAGGAATACACCTGGTCTCATGTTGTTCTGGTCAGGAATACACCTGGTCTCAGGTTGTTCTGGTCAGGAATACACCTGGTCTCATGTTGTTCTGGTCAGGAATACACCTGGTCTCATGTTGTTCTGGTCAGGAATACACCTGGTGTCATGTTGTTCTGGGGAGGAATACACCTGGTCTCATGTTGTTCTGGTCTGGAATACACCTGGTCTCATGTTGTTCTGGTCAGGAATACACCTGGTCTCAGGTTGTTCTGGTCAGGAATACACCTGGTCTCATGTTGTTCTGGTCAGGAATACCCTGGTCTCATGTTGTTCTGGTCAGGAATACACCTGGTGTCATGTTGTTCTGGGGAGGAATACACCTGGTCTCATGTTGTTCTGGTCTGGAATACACCTGGTCTCATGTTGTTCTGGTCAGGAATACACCTGGTCTCATGTTGTTCTGGTGAGGAATACACCTGGTCTCTGGTGAGGAATACACCTGGTCTCTGGTGAGGAATACACCTGGTCTCTGGTTCTGAGGAATACACCTGGTCTCTGGTGAGGAATACACCTGGTCTCTGGTGAGGAATACACCTGGTGTCATGTTGTTCTGGTGAGGAATACACCTGGTCTCTGGTGAGGAATACACCTGGTGTCATGTTGTTCTGGTCAGGAATACACCTGGTCTCATGTTGTTCTGGTTAGAATACACCTGGTCTCATGTTGTTCTGGTGAGGAATACACCTGGTCTCATGTTGTTCTGATCAGGAATACACCTGGTCTCTGGTGAGGAATACACCTGGTCTCTGGTGAGGAATTACACCTGGTGTCATGTTGTTCTGGTCAGGAATACACCTGGTCTCATGTTGTTCTGGTCAGGAATACACCTGGTCTCATGTTGTTCTGGTGAGGAATACACCTGGTCTCATGTTGTTCTGGTGAGGAATACACCTGGTCTCATGTTGTTCTGGTCAGGAATACACCTGGTCTCATGTTGTTCTGGGGAGGAATACACCTGGTCTCATGTTGTTCTGGTGAGGAATACACCTGGTGTCATGTTGTTCTGGTCAGGAATACACCTGGTCTCATGTTGTTCTGGTCAGGAATACACCTGGTGTCATGTTGTTCTGATGAGGAATACACCTGGTCTCATGTTGTTCTGGTCAGGAATACACCTGGTGTCATGTTGTTCTGGTGAGGAATACACCTGGTCTCATGTTGTTCTGGTGAGGAATACACCTGGTCTCATGTTGTTCTGGTCTGGAATACACCTGGTGTCATGTTGTTCTGGTCAGTGGGCCAGGAATACACCTGGTGTCATGTTGTTCTGGTCAGGAATACACCTGGTCTCATGTTGTTCTGGTCAGGAATACACCTGGTCTCATGTTGTTCTGGTGAGGAATACACCTGGTGTCATGTTGTTCTGGTCAGTGGGCCAGGAATACACCTGGTGTCATGTTGTTCTGGTCAGGAATACACCTGGTCTCATGTTGTTCTGGTCAGGAATACACCTGGTCTCATGTTGTTCTGGTGAGGAATACACCTGGTGTCATGTTGTTCTGGTTAGAATACACCTGGTCTCATGTTGTTCTGATCAGGAATACACCTGGTCTCATGTTGTTCTGGTCAGGAATACACCTGGTCTCATGTTGTTCTGGTGAGGAATACACCTGGTCTCATGTTGTTCTGGTGAGGAATACACCTGGTGTCATGTTGTTCTGGTTAGAATACACCTGGTCTCATGTTGTTCTGATCAGGAATACACCTGGTCTCATGTTGTTCTGGTGAGGAATTACACCTGGTCTCATGTTGTTCTGGTCAGGAATACACCTGGTCTCATGTTGTTCTGGTCAGGAATACACCTGGTCTCATGTTGTTCTGGTGAGGAATTACACCTGGTCTCATGTTGTTCTGGTCAGGAATACACCTGGTCTCATGTTGTTCTGGTGAGGAATACACCTGGTGTCATGTTGTTCTGGTCAGGAATACACCTGGTCTCATGTTGTTCTGGTCAGGAATACACCTGGTCTCATGTTGTTCTGGTCAGGAATACACCTGGTCTCATGTTGTTCTGGTCAGGAATACACCTGGTCTCATGTTGTTCTGGTCAGGAATACACCTGGTCTCATGTTGTTCTGGTCAGGAATACACCTGGTCTCATGTTGTTCTGGTCAGGAATACACCTGGTCTCATGTTGTTCTGGTGAGGAATACACCTGGTCTCATGTTGTTCTGGTCAGGAATACACCTGGTCTCATGTTGTTCTGGTCAGGAATACACCTGGTCTCATGTTGTTCTGGTCAGGAATACACCTGGTCTCATTTTGTTCTGGTCAGTGGGCTGGGAATACACCTGGTGTCATGTTGTTCTGGTGAGGAATACACCTGGTCTCATGTTGTTCTGATGAGGAATACACCTGGTCTCATGTTGTTCTGGTCAGGAATACACCTGGTGTCATGTTGTTCTGGTGAGGAATACACCTGGTCTCATGTTGTTCTGGTCAGGAATACACCTGGTCTCATGTTGTTCTGGTCAGTGGGCTGGGAATTCAGACTTAGTGTTGTTAACAATGTAACAGGTCCAAATTTGTGTCTAGGTCTGGGCTCATACCCAAGGTGTGAGGTGATATCTACGCAAGGGGAGGAAACTCTAAATTAACATACATTATTTGTCTGTTCCAATTGTATTGTTATCAAATAGCTTTAGTGAAGAGATTCTCCGGCTGCTTGCTCAGCTGCAGGAAAAACAAGATGTGCTTACTTTGTCCTATGTCAGTTCTGAATGCCTCCAACAGCCAAGGGGTTGAT
This sequence comes from Oncorhynchus keta, assembly GCF_023373465.1. Classification (NCBI taxonomy): domain Eukaryota; kingdom Metazoa; phylum Chordata; class Actinopteri; order Salmoniformes; family Salmonidae; genus Oncorhynchus; species Oncorhynchus keta. Next base: position 6,138,251 of record NC_068435.1, on the reverse strand, counting down.
GGGTCAGGCTGACCTGCTCCAATCCACTGGACAGATTGTAAGTTCAACTCTGCAGCCGGTGGGAGACAAGACACTGGCAAGGCAAAGGAGTTTGTGTGGGAGGCAGTCTGGTTGGCCTCTGGTTTGCCTCCATGTATCCTAGACAATCAGATACAGCTTTGTCCTGCTGGAGGTTATTATGTTCTGCTATTGTTGGTATATCTTTTTTATCTTTATTTATTTAACTAGGCAAGTCAGTTAAGAAGACATTCTTATTTGCAATGACGGCCTACCGGGGAACAGTGGGTTACCTGCCTTATTCAGTGGTAAGATGGCGGTTACTGGACCAACGCTCTAACCACTAGGTTACATACCGTCCCTGGGAGTCAGCTCTGATCTTGGGAATACACCAAGAGCCAACATCCGTCCAGGGGCACCAGCCACAGCTCAGCCGGTCGCTGACCAAAGAAAAACAAGGTCTTGGGCCCTCCTCCACAGCTCAGCCAATCACCGACCAAAGAAAAACAAGGTCTTGGGCCCTCCTCCACAGCTCAGCCAATCACAACCAAAGGAAACAAGGTCTTGGGCCTTCCTCCATAGCTCAGCCAGTTGCCGTCCAAAGGAAACACAGTCTTGGGCCCTCCTCCATAGCTCAGCCAGTTGCCGTCCAAAGGAAACACAGTCTTGGGCCCTCCTCCATAGCTCAGCCAGTTGCCGTCCAAAGGAAACACAGTCTTGGGCCCTCCTCCATAGCTCAGCCAGTTGCCGTCCAAAGGAAACACAGTCTTGGGCCCTCCTCCATAGCTCAGCCAGTTGCCGTCCAAAGGAAACACAGTCTTGGGCCCTCCTCCATAGCTCAGCCAGTTGCCTTCCAAAGGAAACACAGTCTTGGGCCCTCCTCCATAGCTCAGCCAGTTGCCGTCCAAAGGAAACACAGTCTTGGGCCCTCCTCCACAGCTCAGCCAATCACCGTCCAAAGGAAACACAGTCTTGGGCCCTCCTCCATAGCTCAACCATTCGCCGTCCAAAGGAAACAAGGTCTTGAGCCCTCCTCCAGCTCCACAAAAATTCTGATGCCATCCACTGCTACTGGTACATGTATGGCTGGCATGAGACGAAGTACACCTCCTTCCCCCTGCCCAAAGGCAGGCCCGTTCCGTTCCCCCTCTTCCTTCCCCATCGTATTCTGTCACGACAACCATCGTCGTGGGCAGCTCGATGGTGAGAGATTTTGGACTGTCATTCAAGTTTTAAAGACGTTTACTTTTGGCAATCTGAGGAACTGAAGAAGGACTATGGAATTTTCTTGAACACCCTTGTTGGCCCAGGGAAGAGAACGGTAATCTCTAGCTCCCCTTTGCTATATCCTATAGAAGGGGTTACAGCCACAACGCTGCCCTAAATGAGTTCCTGAAGAAACTCTGCAACAGACAGGAATGTCTCCTTTTGTGACAATTTTCAATTGGTGTGGGAGCAACCAACAGTCTTTAAAAGAGATGGGATTCACCCTAACTGCATCGGTTCCAGGATGATCTCCATCAACATAGAAAACTGCGTCCTCCCTGTCATAATCAGTGACAGAGGAGATGGAAAGGGTATTATATCTCAGAAAACTAGAAGTGTAGTGACTGTAAGTAACCTGATCTATGTTCCTTTAACTGTTGTCTCCGAGGGTATTGTCACAAATAATCAAATGCACATAGAATTGAATTCCACTGTTTGTCCTGAAACTGTTTGGCAGCTCACTCAGTACCAATGAATCAAATGTAAATGTCACGGACATGTCTACCTCGGGTCAACATCTCAGAATGGTACTAAAAACAGACTAGCAACCCAGAAAAGGACAAAAAATTGCTCATAATAACATACTGTGTGTAGCCTGAGAAACAAGGTTCATGAAATTGACAACTTATTAACATCAGAAAACATTAATATTCTGTCCCGTCTCTGAAACACACTTAGATAATTCATTTGATGATGCAGTAGCTAGCTATACATGGTTATATAATATACAGGAAAGATAGAAATGCAAATGGTGGAGGTGTTGCCGTGTATGTATTCATTTAGGCTGAGAGAGGATCTCAAGTCAGATGATGTGTAAGAAATATGGCTACAGGTTCATCTGCCTCATCTAAATCCTATCTGCATAGGAAGTTGCTGTAGACCACCACAGTGCTAAAAGTCAGTGTCTGGATAATATGTGTGAAATGTTAGATAATGTATGTCAACAGAGTTGTATATTTTCTGGGAATACACCAAGAGCCAACATCCGTCCAGGGGCACCAGCCACAGCTCAGCCGGTCGCTGACCAAAGAAAAACAAGGTCTTGGGCCCTCCTCCACAGCTCAGCCAATCACAACCAAAGGAAACAAGGTCTTGGACCTAAATATTGACTGGTTGTCATCAAGCTCAAAAAAACAAGTACCAAGCTTTAACGAGCGCCTGCAATCTGGTTCAAATCATTAGTCAACCTACCAGGGTATTTACAAACAAACAGAACAGGAACTAAATCAGTCACGTGTATTGATCACATCTTTGATCACATCTTTACTAATGTTGCAGAAAATCTGCTCTAAAGCAGTATCCACTCCCATCGGATGTAGTGACAATAATATAATAGCCATACCTAAAATTGTGTATAAACAATGATATACAAGAGGTTTTTGTCGTGATTCATATGTCGAAGATGTGAAAAGTATTTGTTACTCTGATCTGTGTAATGAGGAACAATCTGATGCTGCACTTGAAGCATTTATGAAACGGCTGCTTCCAATTACTGACAGACATGCGCAAAAAAACTGACTGTTAGAACTGCCAAATCCCCATGTGCAGATGATGAATTGAAAAACTGTATGGATGAGAGGGATGAGGCAAAGCGAATAGAAAATAAGTCTGACAACACAGCAGACTGACAAACATACAGTAAATTGAGAAATCATGTAACTAAACTTAACAAAAAGAAGAAACTCTGGAGCAAATATAAATTATTTAAAGAATTATAGTAAAAAAAATCCCTGTAGTACTTTTAATAAAATTCTAGGCAAGAAAACAAAGAAAGCAAGAAAGCGGCTCCGTCTTTCATTGAGGTATATTTTCAGTGAGGTATATTTTCATTGAGGTACATTTTCATTGAGGTACATTGTCATTGAGGTATATTTTCATTGAGGTATATTTTCATTGAGGTATATTAACATTGAGGTATATTTTCATTGAGGTATATTTTCATTGAGGTATATTAACATTGAGGTATATTAACATTGAGGTATATTTTCATTGAGGTATATTTTCATTGAGGTATATTTTCATTGAGGTATATTTTCATTGAGGCCACTTTGATAACTTTTTTTGTTGGCAAGGTTAGCAAATGTAGGTATGACTAGGGCTGTTACGGTGACCGTATTACCACCACACGGGCAGTCACGAGTCATGAAGGCAATCAAATTCCACGTGACAACAGTTTAGTCAAGGTAATTAGGCTTCTTCAAGCTCTGCTGACCATTCTGCTAATGGTTATTAGTAGCCTACCAAACTGTCTAACTGCCTGGTAGTCAGCACTCTATTGTCCCTCTAATCACTCTGACATCAATGTAATTGAAAATCTAACCGAAAATCTAACCGAACACTTCATGAGAGTTCATGTTGCGCAGCATTTCTATAAGCTATGCAATTGTGGGAGAAAACAGAATGATGGCCTCTTAAAAAGAGGAGGGTCCCTGCGCCTTCTTCACCACACTGTCTGTGTGGGTGGACCATTTCAGATTTTCAGTGATGTGTACCCCGAGGAACTTGAAGCTTTCCACCTTCTCCACTGCTGTCCCGTCAATTCTGTTTCCTGAAGTCCACGATCATCTCCTCTGTTTTGTTGACATTGAGTGAGAGGTTAATATCTTGGCACCACTCCGCCAGGGCCCTCACCACCTCCCTGTGGGCTGTCTGGTCATTGTCAATAATCAGACCAACTATTGTTGTGTCGTCTGTAAACTTGATGATTGCTTTTGGAGGTGTACATGGAGCACTGCGTTTGCCTTGTTGCAGTACGATCTGTCTGGTGCACACGTTGGATGTATCTATCGTGTGCGATCAAACTGTCTGCGCAGACGGCTTGACAGAAATGGTAGCCGAAGGTAAATGTTGAACTATCGACATAGTTACAGCTGATGTTGCATACTTTTTTACGCAACGACGCTATTGGTCAAGGCAGTAACAGTTTATCAACATTTTAAACGTTCTGATCTGTTGAGTTCAGCCTAATTGCATAAAAAAAAAAAACATTTAAAAACGTTTTTGTTGATGCTTGTGGTTGTATTCATTTGGGATCTATCCCATCCCGCAGCTGTTCCAGACTATGTTTGGATCATTTATTTATTTATTTAAACAGAATTTAATAGGTCAACCACAAGGTGCTTTTACACCTGCATTGTTTGCTGTTTGGGGTTTTAGGCTGGGTTTCTGTACAGCACTTTGAGATATCAGCTGATGTACGAAGGGCTATATAAATACATTTGATTTGATTTGATTTGATTTGTACTATGGGGGGGACAGTGGTCACTTTTGATAATGTTGTTTTCCTGCGAATTGAACATTCTTGTTTACTGCCATGTGCGCATTGCTGTGCTTATAATGTGAAGAAAAAGTCTAGTAGTTTATCAACATTTTAAGCTAAATGTTGTGATCTGTTGTGTCAGCCATATTGCATTAAACAAAATGTGATCTATGGCATCCCCCAACTGTCCCAGGCTATGTTTGGAATATTTATTTCTCGCACGGAATAGGTCGACTTTTGTACTATGTGGGATAGTAGATTGACGTAGGCTATTGCTTTTGCTGTTCGTTAAGCCTACTCAACTTGTTGGTTGACGAAAAGTAAATGTGGACAGTTCTTCCAATATCTTCAACATGCACCTCAGAATTGGATCAGGATGAGCGCGGTTGCCTCCCCGATGTGTCCGTCTTCACTTGTAGCCTGTGAGAAAGACCCGATCATGTGACGGAGAGCCATGTGAGTGAGAGGTGCTTCGGCGCGCGCTGCACTCAGGGAGAAGAGAATTACAATGATTATATTCAGCCCAAGGGCACAACAGCCACTGGCCACAAACAAAATGCATGGATATATAGGGGAATAACAGCCACACAAAGGGAAATTGTGAATGAGAGACTGATGAAGTGTGTACAGCCTGCACAAAAACAAAACAAAGCAGAGCTTATGCCTTTCAAGAAACTTGTTTTCACATCGTCATTAGAGTCGCATCATGCATCCTTAGATTGTATTAAAAATCGTATCATACAGCCCAACGTTTTGTAGACCAACATAAATAAATCTAAATGAAACATATAGAAGGTTTGTTAACTGCTCAACACAGAATAGCCACATGGGCACACTCCCTCAAATCATTTGGAGAAAATATCCTTTTTAATCCAGCTTTGTTCAATTGTGTTCATCATACTATAAAATAATGACATCATTTTCTAAGCAAATCTTTTCTGCTAAATGAACTAGTGTAGCTCACAGCCATATTGCGTAGCCAGATCAGGACCTAACATTGTGTTGTATGGCCTTATAGTAGTGAGGAACCTTGACATTGTGTTGT
>NC_068435.1:5992684-6127684 GCF_023373465.1 Oncorhynchus keta | reverse complement strand
CCCAATATACTATACCTCAAATACCCAATATACTATACCTCAAATACCCAATATACTATACCTCAAATACTCAATATACTATACCTCAAATGCCCCATATACTATACCTCAAATACCCAATATACTATACCTCAAATGCCCAATATATTATACCTCAAATGCCCCATATACTATACCTCAAATACCCGATATACTATACCTCAAATACCCGATATACTATACCTCAAATACCCAATATACTATACCTCAAATGCCCCATATACTATACCTCAAATACCCAATATACTATACCTCAAATACCCAATATACTATACCTCAAATGCCCCATATACTATACCTCAAATACCCAATATACTATACCTCAAATACCCAATATACTATACCTCAAATACCCAATATACTATACCTCAAATACCCAATATACTATACCTCAAATACCCAATATACTATACCTCAAATACCCAATATACTATACCTCAAATGCCCCATATACTATACCTCAAATACCCCATATACTATACCTCAAATACCCAATATACTATACCTCAAATACCCAATATACTATACCTCAAATACCCAATATACTATACCTCAAATACCCAATATACTATACCTCAAATGCCCCATATACTATACCTCAAATACCCCATATACTATACCTCAAATACCCAATATACTATACCTCAAATGCCCAATATACTATACCTCAAATGGCCCATATACTATACCTCAAATACCCGATATACTATACCTCAAATACCCAATATACTATACCTCAAATATCCGATATACTATACCTCAAATACCCGATATACTGTACCTCAAATACCCAATATACCTCAAATACCCAATATACCTCAAATACCCAATATACTATACCTCAAATACCCCATATACTAAATACCCCATTTACTATGCCTCAAATACTTACCCTCAAATACCTCAAATACCCCGGTTACCTCAAATACCCCGGTTACCTCAAATACCACGGTTACCTCAAATACCCCGGTTACCTCAAATACCCGGTTACCTCAAATACCACGGTTACCTCAAATACCACGGTTACCTCAAATACCCCGGTTACCTCAAATACCACGGTTACCTCAAATACCCCGGTTACCTCAAATACCACGGTTACCTCAAATACCACGGTTACCTCAAATACCCCGGTTACCTCAAATACCCCGGTTACCTCAAATACCCCGGTTACCTCAAATACCCCGGTTACCTCAAATACCCCGGTTACCTCAAATACCCCGGTTACCTCAAATACCCCGGTTACCTCAAATACCCCGGTTACCTCAAAGAAAAAAACCCACTGTATATAACTTTCCTTATTTTGTGTACAGTATATTATAATGAAAGAACTTACACGTGCAAAATGTTCCCCTCAAAACAACACTATGAAAATGGGAGTCTATACCCATAACAATAGAATAATATAATTTACCTTTTGAACACTTGAACCATTGAAGGACAAGAGATATTGGATGTTGTTTTAAATGTATAATACTATTTAATCTCTATTGGTTTTGGTATTGGCTATTCCCACACATCAAAACCCCTATGTTCATCCCTTGTGTGACAACAATGGGAATTGAGACAAAAGCTTTGATGACAATGAATTGAATGTAAAAAAATACAAAAAAAATACCTCAAATCTATTTGAGTTAAACAATGATTTCTTTCCCATCAAGCCCTCGATCCTATTAACCTCTTCTCGCACATTGAATTTCATTTAAAAAAAAAAAAAGATTTCCCTGTCATTCTGTAGCTCAGCTGGTAGAGCATGGTGCTTGTAACGCCAGGGTAGTGGGTTCGATTCCCGGGACCACCCATACGTAGAATGTATGCACACATGACTGTAAGTCGCTTTGGATAAAAGCGTCTGCTAAATGGCATATATTATTCATTTACGTTCTGCGTCTGCCTCAATGAGCTGTCTCGTTTAACTTTGCATGGATCGCTCAGACGAGGAAATATCTACCAACACCATCGCCCTGCAGACACTAGAGTTCTCATTCTCAGCCCGAACTGGATGGAACTCAACACACCGGGCCTCAAATTCTGTGATTTGATCCAGGTCGGGCTGGTTTCGGGCTTGCTGCGCCATGTGTGTCTGCGCACCTTTTTAAAGGCGCTACATTGGCAATCTGACGTCTGCATTTGCCGTATAGCCTGGTGATATGGCGATATGATATGGTACATGGTGATATAATATGATATGGTGCATGGTGATATAATATAATATGGTACATGGTGATATGGCGATATAATATGATATGGTGCATGGCGATATGGCGATATAATATGATATGGTACATGGTGATATAATATTATATGGTACATGGTGATATGGCGATATGATATGGTACATGGTGATATGGCGATATAATATGATATGGTACATGGTGATATGGCGATATGATATGCTGCATGGTGATATGGCGATATGATATGGTACATGGTGATATGGCGATATAATATAATATGGTACATGGTGATATGGCGATATAATATGATATGGTGCATGGTGATATGGCGATATAATATGATATGGTACATGGTGATATGGCGATATGATATGATATGCTGCCTGGTGATATGGCGATATGATATGGTACATGGTGATATGGTGATATAATATAATATGGTACATGGTGATATGGCGATATAATATGATATGGTGCATGGTGATATGGCGATATAATATAATATGGTACATGGTGATATGGCGATATAATATGATATGGTGCATGGCGATATGGCGATATAATATGATATGGTACATGGTGATATAATATTATATGGTACATGGTGATATGGCGATATGATATGGTACATGGTGATATGGCGATATAATATGATATGGTACATGGTGATATGGCGATATGATATGCTGCATGGTGATATGGCGATATGATATGGTACATGGTGATATGGCGATATAATATAATATGGTACATGGTGATATGGCGATATAATATGATATGGTGCATGGTGATATGGCGATATAATATGATATGGTACATGGTGATATGGCGATATGATATGATATGCTGCCTGGTGATATGGCGATATGATATGGTACATGGTGATATGGTGATATAATATAATATGGTACATGGTGATATGGCGATATAATATGATATGGTGCATGGTGATATGGCGATATAATATAATATGGTACATGGTGATATGGTGATATAATATAATATGGTACATGGTGATATGGTGATATAATATGATATGGTACATGGTGATATGGTGATATAATATGATATGGTACATGGTGATATGGCGATATAATATGATATGGTACATGGTGATATGGCGATATAATATAATATGGGACATGGTGATATGGCGATATAATATGATATGGTACATGGTGATATGGTGATATGATATGATATGGTGCATGGTGATATGGTGATATGATATGGTGCATGGTGATATGGTGACATGATATGGTGATATGATATGATATGGTGCATGGTGATATGGTGATATGATATGGTACATGGTGATATGGCGATATAATAAGATATGGTGATATGGCGATATAATATGATATGCTGCATGGTGATATAATATTATATGGTACATGGTGATATAATATGATATGCTGCATGGTGATATGGCGATATGATATGGTGCATGGTGATATGGCGATATAATATGATATGGTGCATGGTGATATGGCGATATGATATGGTGCATGGTGATATGGCAATATAATATGATATGGTGCATGGTGATATGGCGATATGATATGGTGCATGGTGATATGGTGATATAATATGATATGGTGCATGGTGATATGGCGATATGATATGGTGCATGGTGATATGGTGATATAATATGATATGGTGCATGGTGATATGGTGATATAATATGATATGGTGCATGGTGATATGGCGATATGATATGGTGCATGGTGATATGGTGATATAATATGATATGCTGCATGGTGATATGGCGATATAATATGATATGGTGCATGGTGATATGGCGATATGATATGGTGCATGGTGATATGGTGATATAATATGATATGCTTCATGGTGATATGGCAATATAATATGATATGGTGCATGGTGATATGGCGATATAATATGATATGGTGCATGGTGATATGGTGATATAATATGATATGCTGCATGGTGATATGGCGATATAATATGATATGGTACATGGTGATATGGTGATAAGATATGATATGGTGCATGGTGATATGGCGATATAATATGATATGGTGCATGGTGATATGGCGATATGATATGGTGCATGGTGATATGGCAATATAATATGATATGGTGCATGGTGATATGGCGATATGATATGGTGCATGGTGATATGGTGATATAATATGATATGGTGCATGGTGATATGGCGATATGCTATATGCATGGTGATATGGTGATATAATATGATATGCTGCATGGTGATATGGCGATATAATATGATATGGTGCATGGTGATATGGCGATATGATATGGTGCATGGTGATATGGTGATATAATATGATATGCTGCATGGTGATATGGCGATATAATATGATATGGTGCATGGTGATATGGCGATATGATATGGTGCATGGTGATATGGTGATATAATATGATATGCTTCATGGTGATATGGCGATATAATATGATATGGTACATGGTGATATGGCGATATAATATGATATGGTACATGGTGATATGGCGATATGATATGCTGCATGATATAATATGATATGGTACATGGTGATATGGCGATATAATATAATATGGTACATGGTGATATGGCGATATAATATGATATGGTGCATGGTGATATGGCGATATAATATGATATGGTACATGGTGATATGGCGATATGATATGATATGCTGCCTGGTGATATGGCGATATGATATGATATGGTGATATAATATAATATGGTATGGTGATATGGCGATATAATATGATATGGTGCATGGTGATATGGCGATATAATATAATATGGTACATGGTGATATGGCGATATAATATGATATGGTGCATGGCGATATGGCGATATAATATGATATGGTACATGGTGATATAATATTATATGGTACATGGTGATATGGCGATATGATATGGTACATGGTGATATGGCGATATAATATGATATGGTACATGGTGATATGGCGATATGATATGCTGCATGGTGATATGGCGATATGATATGGTACATGGTGATATGGCGATATAATATAATATGGTACATGGTGATATGGCGATATAATATGATATGGTGCATGGTGATATGGCGATATAATATGATATGGTACATGGTGATATGGCGATATGATATGATATGCTGCCTGGTGATATGGCGATATGATATGGTACATGGTGATATGGTGATATAATATAATATGGTACATGGTGATATGGCATATAATATGATATGGTGCATGGTGATATGGCGATATAATATAATATGGTACATGGTGATATGGTGATATAATATAATATGGTACATGGTGATATGGTGATATAATATGATATGGTACATGGTGATATGGTGATATAATATGATATGGTACATGGTGATATGGCGATATAATATGATATGGTACATGGTGATATGGCGATATAATATAATATGGGACATGGTGATATGGCGATATAATATGATATGGTACATGGTGATATGGTGATATGATATGATATGGTGCATGGTGATATGGTGATATGATATGGTGCATGGTGATATGGTGACATGATATGGTGATATGATATGATATGGTGCATGGTGATATGGTGATATGATATGGTACATGGTGATATGGCGATATAATAAGATATGGTGATATGGCGATATAATATGATATGCTGCATGGTGATATAATATTATATGGTACATGGTGATATAATATGATATGCTGCATGGTGATATGGCGATATGATATGGTGCATGGTGATATGGCGATATGATATGGTGCATGGTGATATGGCAATATAATATGATATGGTGCATGGTGATATGGCGATATGATATGGTGCATGGTGATATGGTGATATAATATGATATGGTGCATGGTGATATGGCGATATGATATGGTGCATGGTGATATGGTGATATAATATGATATGGTGCATGGTGATATGGTGATATAATATGATATGGTGCATGGTGATATGGCGATATGATATGGTGCATGGTGATATGGTGATATAATATGATATGCTGCATGGTGATATGGCGATATAATATGATATGGTGCATGGTGATATGGCGATATGATATGGTGCATGGTGATATGGTGATATAATATGATATGCTTCATGGTGATATGGCAATATAATATGATATGGTGCATGGTGATATGGCGATATAATATGATATGGTGCATGGTGATATGGTGATATAATATGATATGCTGCATGGTGATATGGCGATATAATATGATATGGTACATGGTGATATGGTGATAAGATATGATATGGTGCATGGTGATATGGCGATATAATATGATATGGTGCATGGTGATATGGCGATATGATATGGTGCATGGTGATATGGCAATATAATATGATATGGTGCATGGTGATATGGCGATATGATATGGTGCATGGTGATATGGTGATATAATATGATATGGTGCATGGTGATATGGCGATATGCTATGGTGCATGGTGATATGGTGATATAATATGATATGCTGCATGGTGATATGGCGATATAATATGATATGGTGCATGGTGATATGGCGATATGATATGGTGCATGGTGATATGGTGATATAATATGATATGCTGCATGGTGATATGGCGATATAATATGATATGGTGCATGGTGATATGGCGATATGATATGGTGCATGGTGATATGGTGATATAATATGATATGCTTCATGGTGATATGGCGATATAATATGATATGGTGCATGGTGATATGGCGATATAATATGATATGGTGCATGGTGATATGGTGATATAATATGATATGCTGCATGGTGATATGGCGATATAATATGATATGGTACATGGTGATATGGTGATATGATATGATATGGTGCATGGTGATATGGCGATATAATATGATGTGGTGCATGGTGATATGGCGATATAATATAATATGGTACGTGGTGATATGGTGATATAATATGATATGGTGCATGGTGATATGGCGATATAATATGATATGGTACATGGTGATATGGTGATATAATATGATATGGTACATGGTGATATGGCGATATAATATGACATGGTGATATGGCGATATCATATGATATGGTACATGGTGATATGGTGATATGATATGATATGGTGCATGGTGATATGGTGATATAATATGATATGGTACATGGTGATATGGTGATATAATATGATATGGTGCATGGTGATATGGTGATATAATATGATATGGTACATGGTGATATGGTGATATAATATGATATGGTGCATGGTGATATGGCGATATAATATGATATGGTACATGGTGATATGGTGATATGATATGATATGGTGCATGGTGATATGGCCTCTGCAGAAGCCAGAGCATTCATACTTTTTTTTGCGCTTCGTGGTGCAGCTCAGATCTGTTGTGAAGGGATTTGTCAAGGAAGTGAGTTTGTGTTTATACAGGACCTCACCTACCGTCAACCAATCATGTCAATCAGGAGCAAGACGAAGCCCTCCACATTGTTACCAAATTTTAGAGGCGTAAGGCGATGCGGTATGGAGCTCAGTTTGGCCTCTGCATGCCTCTGACCACATTTTTTCAGGTCAAGCATAAATAGTTTTTTTTTTTAGTCTCCTCCTCCTCTCTCAGCGACACCAGGATACTAATATTCTAATAAATCCAAGGGAATTAGTGGCCATGATGAAACATATTTTTTTTCTGATGATTTTAAATATTTCAAATTGCGATAAGAATAGTCTGGAATGTAGACTGGAGCGCATCTCAGTAACAGGAGAAGAATAGTCTGGAATGTAGACTGGAGCGCATCTCAGTAACAGGAGAAGCCCACATTCCAGTGGCAACTGTTAACGCCGATACGTCTTTAACAGAATACATCCTATGACTTCCTTGCTAATGTCTGGACCCTGTAAAATATCCGAAATAGATCAATAACTGATCCAAATGTTTTCCTAATCAAATATGCATTCAAAACACGGGGCTTTTGAGCAGTTATTCAAATGGATGTTTGGCAGAAAATCAAGATATTTATTTGAATTATTCAAGACTCCCTTTTGTTATTTAGTTTAAAAAGTAAAATTCTTGATTTGTATTTAAAGCTGCACTGTGTAACTTTTGGGACGAACAGACGAAAATCACATAGAAATGTGGGTTATAGATCTGTCATTCTCATTGAAAGCAAGTCTAAGAAGTGGTAAATATTTTCTATGTGCACTATTTCTATGCTTCACGTTGTTAAGTTTTGAGTTTTTGCATCTTTTACTTTTGGTTTTGTACACCAGCAATATTCTTAGTGATGGAAAATATATTTCACAGTGGTTTAGATGGTACAATGATTCTCTACACCAGACTATATGTGTTTTCTCACATAAACTGAAATTAGACAAACTATTAGAATTTTAGCAACCAGGAAATGGCGGAGCCATTTCTGCAACAGTGCACCTTTTAAAGGCATGAATGAATTGTATACTGTTGTAATGACATGAACACATGATTGATTGGTTATATTGAAGTAGGCTAAGTTACTTTATTAAGACAGATAAAACAGGATGTGCTCTCACAAGATGATATACAGCTAATCAAATGTGTTCATGTCATTAGCATACTTCAATATAATCAATCAACAGGATGTGCTCTCACAAGATGATATTACAGCTAATCAAATCAAATCAAACAATAGGTGTAGACTAACAGGGAAACTTATGGGTCTTTTTCCAACAATGCAGAGTTAAATATAAAAAAAAAAATGAAATAGTGACGCAAGGAATAAATACACAGTGGATAATGAATAGCAAGTAAAAATATCATGGCTATATACTGGCTTGCTATTTCGCAATAAAGCATCCTTCACTCATGCTGCCAAACATAGCCCCGTAAAACTGACTATCCTACCGATCCTCGACTTCGGCGTTGTCATTTACAAAATAGCCTCCAATAACCTACTCAATAAATTGGATGCAGTCTATCACAGTGCCATCCGTTTTTGTCACCAAAGCCCCATATACTACCCACCACTGCGACCTGTACGCTCTCGTTGACTGGCCCTCGCTTCATACTCGTCGCCAAACCCATTGGCTCCAGGTCATCTACAAGGTAAAGTCCCCCCTTATCTCAGCTCGCTGGTCACCATAGCAGCACCCACCTGTAGCACACGCTCCAGCAAGTATATCTCTCTGGTCACCCCCAAAACCAATTTTTCCTTTGGCCGCCTTTCCTTCCAGTTCTCTGCTGCCAATGACTGGAACGAACTACAAAAATCTCTGAAACTAGAAACACTTATCTCCCTCACTAGCTTTAAGCACCAGCTGTCAGAGCAGCTCACAGATTACTGCACATGTACATAGCCCATCTATAATTTAGCCCAAACAACTACCTCTTTCCCTACTGTATTTATTTATTTATTTTGCTCCTTTGCGCCCCATTATTTCAATCTCTAACTTGCACATTCTTCCACTGCAAATCTACCATTCCAGTGTTTTACTTGCTATATTGTATTTACTTCGACACCATGGCCATTTTTGCCTTTACCTCCCTTCTCACCTCTTTTGCTCACATTGTATATCGACTTGTTTATACTGTATTATTGACTGTATGTTTGTTTTACTCCATGTGTAACTCTGGGTCGTTGTATCTGTCGAACTGCTTTGCTTTATCTTGGCCAGGTCGCAATTGTAAATGATTGGAACTTGTTTGCAACTTGCCTACCTGGTTAAATAAAGGTGAAATAAAATTTTAAAAAATACAGTACCAGTACTGAGTCGATGTGCAGGGGTACGCGGTAATTGAGGTAGCTATGTACATACATGTGTAGGTAAGGGAAAGTTACTAGGCAACAGGATAGATAATAGACAGTAACAGCAGTATACTGTAGGTAGGGGTAAAGCATAGATAATAGACAGTAACAGCAGTATACTGTAGGTAGGGGTAAAGGATAGACAATAGACAGTAACAGCAGTATACTGTAGATAGGGGTAAAGGATATATAATAGACAGTGACAGCAGTATACTGTAGGTAGGGGTAAAGGATAGATAATAGACAGTAACAGCAGTATACTGTAGGTAGGGGTAAAGGATAGATAATAGACAGTAACAGCAGTATACTGTAGGTAGGGGTAAAGGATAGATAATAGACAGTAACAGCAGTATAATGTAGGTAGGGGTAAAGGATAGATAATAGACAGTAACAGCAGTATACTGTAGGTAGGGGTAAAGTGTGTGTGGCGTCAGTATGCGTGTGTGCGCATGTTGTGTGTGTCTGTGCATATGTAGTGTGTGTGTGTGTATTGGGGTGTCAGTGGAAGTATGTGTGAGTGTGTGGGAGGAGTCAGTGGAAGTATGTGTGAGTGTGTGGGAGGAGTCAGTGGAAGTATGTGTGAGTGTGTGGGAGGAGTCAGTGGAAGTATGTGTGAGTGTGTGGGAAGGGTCAGTGGAAGTATGTGTGAGTGTGTGGGAAGGGTCAGTGGAAGTATGTGTGAGTGTGTGGGAGGAGTCAGTGACAAAAGTGTCAAAGCAGGTAGTCCAGGTAGTAATTTGATTAACTGTTCAGCAGAGTTATGGCTTGGGGGTAGAATCTGTTCAGGGTCCTGTTGGTTCCAGACTTGGTGCACTGGTACCTCTTGCCGTGCGGTAGCAGAGAGAACATTCTATGACTTGTGTGGCTGGATTCTTTGCCACATTTTTTGGGGCCTTCCTCTGACACCACCTGGTATAGAGTTCCTGGATGGCAGGAAGCATGGCCCCAAGTGATGTTGGAGTCGTGCACGGTCACTCAGTTGTAGGTGAACAGGGAGATTCAGGAGGGGACTAAGCACACACCCCTGAGGGGCCCCCGTGTTGATGGTCAGTATTGCAGATGTGTTGGGGTCGCCCCGTCAGGGCGTCCAGGATCCAGTTGTAGAGGGAGGTATTCAGTCCCGGGGTCCTGAGCTTATTGATGAGCTTTGAAAGGACTTTGGTGTAGAATGCTGAGCAGAAGCCAATAAACAGTTGTTGTTTTTTTTACTGGTGGGTGAGGGCTGTGCAGAGTACAATAGAAATGTTGTCATCTGTGGATCTGTTGGGGTGGTTTGTAAATTGTAGTGGGTCCAGGGTGTCTGGGATGATGGTATTGATGTGAGCCATGACTAGCCTATTTAAAAGCATTTCATGGCTATGGATGTGAGTGCTATGGGGCGAGAGTCATGTAGGCAGGTTACCTTGGCGTTCCTGGGCTATGATTGGCCGGTTAATGGTAGTTTGATGCGTTGTTCCCAGCTACAATAAATGCGGCCTCAGGATATATGGTTTTCCACTTTGCATAAAGTCCAGTGAAGTTCCTTGATGGTCGTCGTGGTATCGGCTTGTGGGGAGGGGGGAGATATACGCGGCTGTGACAATAACCAACGAGAATTCTCTTGGGAGGTAATACGGTCGGCATTTGATTGTGAGGTATTCCAGATCAGGTGAACAAAAGGACTTCCTGTATTATATTACACCATGAGTTGTTAATCATGAAACAAACATACACCCCCCGCTGTTCTTCTTCCTGTTGGCGCGATGAACTGAGAATCCAGATGACTGGACCGACTCCCGACAGTATATCCCGAGAGAGCCATGTTTCCATGAAACAGAGTATGTTTACTGCTCATATAAGGAAATCAGTCAATTGAAACAAAAAATATTAGGCCCTAATCTATGTATTTTACATGACTGGGAATAATATGCATCTGTTGGTCACAGATACCTTAAAAAAAAAGAGATAGAGGTGTGGATCAGAAGAAAGGTCAGGATCTGGTGTGACCACCATCAATCAGCACTCCTTCGCATAGAGTTAATCAGACTGTGGAATGTGCTTCTGCTCCTCTTCAATGGCTGTGCGAAGTTGCTGGATGTTGGCGGGAACTGGATCCAGAGCATCCCAAACATGCTCAATGGTTGACATGTCTGTTGAATATGCAGTCCAAGGAAGAACTGGGACATTTTCAGCTTCCAGGAATTGTGAACAGATCCTTGTGACATGGGGTCATGAGGGGGTCATGAGGTGATGGCGGTGGCACGACAATGGGCCTTAGGATCTCGTCACAGTATCTCTGTGTTATTCAAATTGTAGCATATGCCTGCCATAACCCCACCGGCACCATGAGGCACTCTGTTCACAACGTTGACCTCTGAGATTATGAAGCTGGTTGGACATAATTAGCTAAATGACATTCTTTGACAACAGCTCTGCTGGACATTCCTGCAGTCAGCATGGCAATTGCATAGTCTCTCAAAACTTTAGATATCTGTGGCATTGTGTTGTGTGACAAAAACTGCACATATTAGAGTGGCCTTTTATTGGCCCCAGCACAAGGTGCACCTGTGTAATGATCATGTTTAATCAACTTCTTGATATGCCACACCTGTCAGGTGGATGGATCATCTTGGCAAAGGAGAAATGCTCAATAACAGGGATGTAATCAAATTTGTGCCCAAAATCTGAAAGAAATGAGCTTTTTGTGTGTATGAAAAATGTCTTGGATATTTTATTTCAGCTCATGAAAAATGGGACCAACAATTTTACAAGTTGCGTTTATATTTTTGTTAAAATCAAATCAAAATCAAATCAAATGTATTTATATAGTCCTTCGTACATCAGCTGATATCTCAATGTGCTGTACAGAAACCCAGCCTAAAACCCCTAACAGCAAGCAATGCAGGTGTAGAAGCACAGTGGAAAAACTCAGTAGAAAGGCCAAAACCGAGGAAGAAACCTAGAGAGGAACCAGGCTATGAGGGGGGGGGGGGCAGTCCTCTTCTGGCTGTGCCGGGTATAGAGAGGAACCAGGCTATGGGGGTGGCCAGTCCTCTTCTGGCTGTGCCGGGTGGAGATTATAACAGAACATGGCCAAGATGTTCAAATGTTCAAAAATGACCAGCATGGTCAAATAATAATAATCACAGTAGTTGTCGAGGGTGCAACAAGTCAGCACCTCAGGAGTAAATGTCAGTTGGCTTTTCATAGCCGATCATTCAGAGTATCTCTACCGCTCCTGCTGTCTCTAGAGAGTTGAAAACAGCAGGTCTGGGACAGATAGCACGTCCGGTGAACAGGTCAGGGTTCCATAGCCGCAGGCAGAACAGTTGAAACTGGAGCAGCAGCACGGCCAGGTGGACTGGGGACAACAAGGAGTCATCATGCCAGGTAGTCCTGAGGCATGGTCCTAGGGCTCAGGTCCTCCGAGAGAAAGAAAGAAAGAGAGAAAGAGAGAATTAGAGAGAGCACACTTAAATTCACACAGGACACCGGATAGGACAGGAGAAGTACTCCAGATATAACAAACTGAGCCTAGCCCCCCGACACATAAACTACTGCAGCATAAATACTGGAGGCTGAGACAGGAGGGGTCAGGAGACACTGTGGCCCCATCCGATGATTCCCCAGACAGGGTCAAACAGGAAGGATATAACCCCACCCACTTTGCAAAAGCTCAGCCCCCACACCACTAGAGGGATATCTTCAACCACAAGCAACTTGTTTGTTTTCCTCTTTTTCTCTGCTTTTTCTAGGCCCAATGGCTGTTTCCTGTCTCCTCACTCCACTGCTGCCCAACTCTGTCGCATTGTTCTCACAGTTTAAAAAAATTTGTTTAAAAAAAAAATCCGGCTTTTTTTCGGGTCCGGGGTCATTTAATTTCTGTGATGTCAGACCGGGCCTGGGCTCGAGCTTCGAGTTTGGGTCGAACCGGGCTCAAATGTTCAGGCCCGATGAGAACTCTAACACATACACACGGGTCCAGAGGACTAATGGAATGGAGGATAGAAGCTGACATTTTTTTTTCTTAATGTTTCCAGCAAAGGTAGCGCTTCAGACTAATGGATATGGTTTCCCTCTCCAATCGGACGCCTAATCTCACAGCGGCTGGCTGACTGTCTGACTGGCTGGCTGACTGGCTGGCTGACTGGCTGCACCACAGATAGATTGGAGCCCCCAGTGACACACAGACAATTTATTAGGAAGGACGCCACTCATTTTAAGCAAGCAGACTTAGGGTGTGTGTGTGTGTGTGTGTCTGTGTCAGCATCAGTGTGTGTGTCGCTCTAATCTGCTCCAGGAGAAATGACCTGCCAGAAGGGGAGGGAGGCGTTTGCTTTTCCCCATTTGGAATTGATTGATGTCGGAACACAAGGGGGCTGGGCAAAGGTTACCGCGACGATCCGGAAAAGCCTCGACCTACAAATTAACACCACCTACCCCACTCGCCCCCCTCCCTCCTCTCCCTTCCCTGCGTTCCACCTGCCGTCTAAATGTAACATATCTGATTAAAGACCTACTCAGCACCTGGTTAAGAGGTGTCTCTGATTGTATCTCCCACTCTGAGAGTACTCCAGATAACGCTGTTGTCTCCCCTTAGCCCTACACATCTTGAATGGTGGGTAATTAGCATTAGCTGCTTGTCTGCTCTGTTCTGTTCCGTCTGATAAAATAGTAGCATTCACCAGCTGCCAGTCAGAAGCTCTAATCTCCCCTCGTTAACCAAACAAACACTTGGCTCTGAACAAAACAGAGATATGAGATTTATCATGTGTTCCAAATGACGCCCGATTCCCTATTTTAGTGCTCTACTTTTGACCAGGGCCCATAGCAGCTTAGTAGTGCACTATGCAGGGAATAGGATGCCATTTGAGATGTAGCCTGTAGGGCCTCTTGACGACTGAAAGCAAGAAGCTAGGTGTATGTCGCACGTCTTTACAGGAGAGGCATTTGAACGTTGATTTTTTTAATCAAAATTATTTTTTTTGGCTGAAATACTTTCTGGAACATGTGAATTTTCATGTGCCTTAATAATAAATGTCTATGCCATCTGTAAATACTAATACAATTGTTAAATTACAAGCCTAGTTGGTTTAGCCACAGAAAAAGACAGGAAACTTCCCGCTAGTCATGATTGGCTGAGATAATGGGTGGGCTGGACATGCCGAGAGATGAGTTTGGATTGGTCTGTCGTGTAGCCTGCTTCTGTCTATAACATGAGCTGCTCAGTATGTGTAGATAATCCTTGCTAACACAATTATTTTGAAAGATATCACGAAGAAAAGTGTAAAAGTGTTGCATTGCTGCCCTGAAGTTAAACGCGCTATCGACCTTCTGGAGGCAATCGCACCGTGCCGACTCTCTCTGACACTGAAAATGAGTCAGACAATGAGGAAATCCCTGATTTAGGTACAAACATTTTCATTGAACCATTGTAGAGTCTTCTCCCATCACTGTCACCAGAAGAAAAGGCGATTAACAGTGTTGTTGTCACCAGAAGAGGTTGATCCAGTTTTGAAATCAGTGAAATGCCCGGCGGAAGCACAGAGATGATTCCAAGATGCGGAGAAAGTGGAAAAGAGAGAGAGAGAGAACACATGACATCTTCAAACTAAGGACGAACCTCCAATGACAGAGGGAGAAGCGTTCGTTGTCATGTATTACGGGTCCGAGTCTCGCTACATAAGCTTCTACTTTTGTCAAAAAATTGTTTTCGTTGCAAGTTACCTGACGTTAGTTGTCTGGCTCGCTAGCTAACGTTACGTGTATGATCTGTGTAGTAAAATTATTTGTCAGCTAGCTAGCTAACATGGAACCTAGTTGGTTAGCTTTAGCTACCTATAGATTCATGCATGGTGCATGCATGGGATTATGAGTTGGGATTCTGGTTCGTTGTTTAGCTAGCTATAGATTCATGCATGGGATTATGAGTTGGGATTCTGGTTCGTTGTTTAGCTAGCTATAGATTCATGCATGGGATTATGAGTTGGGATTCTGGTTCGTTGTTTAGCTAGCTATAGATTCATGCATGGGATTATGAGTTGGGATTCTGGTTCGTTGTTTAGCTAGCTATAGATTCATGCATGGGATTATGAGTTGGGATTCTGGTTCGTTGTTTAGCTAGCTATAGATTCATGCATGGGATTATGAGTTGGGATTCTGGTTCGTTGTTTAGCTAGCTATAGATTCATGCATGGGATTACATTACATTACATTTAAGTCATTTAGCAGACGCTCTTATCCAGAGCGACTTACAAATTGGTGCATACACCTTATGACAACCAGTGGAACAGCCACTTGCATCTAAATCTTGTTGGGGGGGGTGAGAAGGATTACTTACCCTTACTTACCCTATCCTAGGTATTCCTTGAAGAGGTGGGGTTTCAGGTGTCTCCGGAAGGTGGTGATTGACTCCGCTGTCCTGGCGTCGTGAGGGAGTTTGTTCCACCATTGGGGGGCCAGAGCAGCGAACAGTTTTGACTGGGCTGAGCGGGAACTGTACTTCCTCAGTGGTAGGGAGGCGAGCAGGCCAGAGGTGGATGAACGCAGTGCCCTTGTTTGGGTGTAGGGCCTGATCAGAGCCTGGAGGTACTGAGGTGCCGTTCCCCTCACAGCTCCGTAGGCGAGCACCATGGTCTTGTAGCGGATGCGAGCTTCAACTGGAAGCCAGTGGAGAGAGCGGAGGAGCGGGGTGACGTGAGAGAACTTGGGAAGGTTGAACACCAGACGGGCTGCGGCGTTCTGGATGAGTTGTAGGGGTTTAATGGCACAGGCAGGGAGCCCAGCCAACAGCGAGTTGCAGTAATCAAGACGGGAGATGACAAGTGCCTGGATTAGGACCTGCGCCGCTTCCTGTGTGAGGCAGGGTCGTACTCTGCGGATGTTGTAGAGCATGAACCTACAGGAACGGGACACCGCCTTGATGTTAGTTGGGATTCTGGTTCGTTGTTTAGCTAGCTATAGATTCATGCATGGGATTATGAGTTGGGATTCTGGTTCGTTGTTTAGCTAGCTATAGATTCATGCATGGGATTATGAGTTGGGATTCTGGTTCGTTGTTTAGCTAGCTATAGATTCATGCATGGGATTATGAGTTGGGATTCTGGTTCGTTGTTTAGCTAGCTATAGATTCATGCATGGGATTATGAGTTGGGATTCTGGTTCGTTGTTTAGCTAGCTATAGATTCATGCATGGGATTATGAGTTGGGATTCTGGTTCGTTGTTTAGCTAGCTATGTTTAAACCAAAGACTCCACTGTGCAAGTAACTATTTCACTGTACCGTTTACAGATTCTGTATCCTGTGCATGTGACAAATAAACATATATTTTATTTGATATAGTGTGTGTTTACCAGAGACGGTAATGTGAAGAACAACATGACCTGCACCAAAGTCAGATTAGGATATAGGCCAAGTACTAGATGAAGTCAGATTAGGGTAAAGGCCAAGTACTAGATGAAGTCAGATTAGGGTAAAGGCCAAGTACTAGATGAAGTCAGATTAGGGTAAAGGCCAAGTACTAGATGAAGTCAGATTAGGGTAAAGGCCAAGTACTAGATGAAGACAGATTAGGGTATAGGCCAAGTACTAGATGAAGTCAGATTAGGGTAAAGGCCAAGTACTAGATGAAGTCAGATTAGGGTAAAGGCCAAGTACTAGATGAAGTCAGATTAGGATATAGGCCAAGTACTAGATGAAGTCAGATTAGGATATAGGCCAAGTACTAGATGAAGACAGATTAGGATATAGGCCAAGTACTAGATGAAGTCAGATTAGGGTATAGGCCCAGTACTAGATGAAGTCAGATTAGGGTATAGGCCAAGTACTAGATGAAGACAGATTAGGATATAGGCCAAGTACTAGATGAAGTCAGATTAGGGTATAGGCCCAGTACTAGATGAAGTCAGATTAGGGTATAGGCCAAGTACTAGATGAAGTCAGATTAGGGTATAGGCCAAGTACTAGATGAAGACAGATTAGGGTATAGGCCCAGTACTAGATGAAGTCAGATTAGGGTAAAGGCCAAGTACTAGATGAAGACAGATTAGGATATAGGCCAAGTACTAGATGAAGACAGATTAGGGTATAGGCCAAGTACTAGATGAAGTCAGATTAGGGTAAAGGCCAAGTACTAGATGAAGTCAGATTAGGGTATAGGCCAAGTACTAGATGAAGTCAGATTAGGGTATAGGCCAAGTACTAGATGAAGTCAGATTAGGATATAGGCCCAGTACTAGATGAAGTCAGATTAGGGTATAGGCCCAGTACTAGATGAAGTCAGATTAGGATATAGGCCAAGTACTAGATGAAGTCAGATTAGGATATAGGCCAAGTACTAGATGAAGTCAGATTAGGATGTAGGCCCACTAGTTAAAGTTTATTTTCACTACCACTTTTCACCACTTTTAGTCTTGAAATCTTTGGTTGTTTACTACACTACCGTATTCACTCTGTTTAGCACACTACCGTATTCACTCTGTTTACAACACTACCGTATTCACTCTGTTTACTACACTACCGTATTCACTCTGTTTACAACACTACCGTATTCACTCTGTTTAACACACTACCGTATTCACTCTGTTTACAACACTACCGTATTCACTCTGTTTACTACACTACCGTATTCACTCTGTTTACAACACTACCGTATTCACTCTGTTTAACACACTACCGTATTCACTCTGTTTACAACACTACCATATTCACTCTGTTTACAACACTACTGTATTCACTCTGTTTACTACACTACCGTATTCACTCTGTTTACAACACTACCGTATTCACTCTGTTTAACACACTACCGTATTCACTCTGTTTACAACACTACCGTATTCACTCTGTTTACTACACTACCGTATTCACTCTGTTTACTACACTACTGTATTCACTCTGTTTACAACACTACCGTATTCACTCTGTTTACAACACTACCGTATTCACTCTGTTTACAACACTACCGTATTCACTCTGTTTACAACACTACCGTATTCACTCTGTTTAACACACTACCGTATTCACTCTGTTTAGCACACTACCGTATTCACTCTGTTTAGCACACTACCCTATTCACTCTGTTTACAACACTACCGTATTCACTCTGTTTACAACACTACCGTATTCACTCTGTTTAACACACTACCGTATTCACTCTGTTTACAACACTACCGTATTCACTCTGTTTAGCACACTACCGTATTCACTCTGTTTACAACACTACCGTATTCACTCTGTTTAACACACTACCGTATTCACTCTGTTTACAACACTACCGTATTCACTCTGTTTAGCACACTACCGTATTCACTCTGTTTAGCACACTACCGTATTCACTCTGTTTACAACACTACCGTATTCACTCTGTTTAACACACTACCGTATTCACTCTGTTTACAACACTACCGTATTCACTCTGTTTACAACACTACCGTATTCACTCTGTTTACAACACTACCGTATTCACTCTGTTTACAACACTACCGTATTCACTCTGTTTACAGCACTACCGTATTCACTCTGTTTACAACACTACCGTATTCACTCTGTTTACAACACTACCGTATTCACTCTGTTTACAGCACTACCGTATTCACTCTGTTTACAACACTACCGTATTCACTCTGTTTACTACACTACCGTATTCACTCTGTTTACTACACTACCGTATTCACTCTGTTTAGCACACTACTGTATTCACTCTGTTTACAACACTACCGTATTCACTCTGTTTAGCACACTACCGTATTCACTCTGTTTACAACACTACCGTATTCACTCTGTTTACAACACTACCGTATTCACTCTGTTTACTACACTACCGTATTCACTCTGTTTACAACACTACCGTATTCACTCTGTTTAACACACTACCGTATTCACTCTGTTTACAACACTACCGTATTCACTCTGTTTACTACACTACCGTATTCACTCTGTTTACAACACTACCGTATTCACTCTGTTTAACACACTACCGTATTCACTCTGTTTACAACACTACCGTATTCACTCTGTTTACAACACTACTGTATTCACTCTGTTTACTACACTACCGTATTCACTCTGTTTACAACACTACCGTATTCACTCTGTTTAACACACTACCGTATTCACTCTGTTTACAACACTACCGTATTCACTCTGTTTACTACACTACCGTATTCACTCTGTTTACTACACTACTGTATTCACTCTGTTTACAACACTACCGTATTCACTCTGTTTACAACACTACCGTATTCACTCTGTTTACAACACTACCGTATTCACTCTGTTTAGCACACTACCGTATTCACTCTGTTTAGCACACTACCGTATTCACTCTGTTTACAACACTACCGTATTCACTCTGTTTAACACACTACCGTATTCACTCTGTTTACAACACTACCGTATTCACTCTGTTTACAACACTACCGTATTCACTCTGTTTACAACACTACCGTATTCACTCTGTTTAACACACTACCGTATTCACTCTGTTTAACACACTACCGTATTCACTCTGTTTACAACACTACCGTATTCACTCTGTTTAGCACACTACCTAATTCACTCTGTTTAGCACACTACCGTATTCACTCTGTTTACAACACTACCGTATTCACTCTGTTTAACACACTACCGTATTCACTCTGTTTACAACACTACCGTATTCACTCTGTTTACAACACTACCGTATTCACTCTGTTTACAACACTACCGTATTCACTCTGTTTACTACACTACCGTATTCACTCTGTTTACAACACTACCGTATTCACTCTGTTTAACACACTACCGTATTCACTCTGTTTACAACACTACCGTATTCACTCTGTTTACAACACTACCGTATTCACTCTGTTTACTACACTACCGTATTCACTCTGTTTACAACACTACCGTATTCACTCTGTTTAACACACTACCGTATTCACTCTGTTTACAACACTACCGTATTCACTCTGTTTAGCACACTACCGTATTCACTCTGTTTAGCACACTACCGTATTCACTCTGTTTACAACACTACCGTATTCACTCTGTTTAACACACTACCGTATTCACTCTGTTTAACACACTACCGTATTCACTCTGTTTACAACACTACCGTATTCACTCTGTTTAGCACACTACCGTATTCACTCTGTTTAGCACACTACCGTATTCACTCTGTTTACAACACTACCGTATTCACTCTGTTTAACACACTACCGTATTCACTCTGTTTACAACACTACCGTATTCACTCTGTTTACAACACTACCGTATTCACTCTGTTTACTACACTACCGTATTCACTCTGTTTACAACACTACCGTATTCACTCTGTTTAACACACTACCGTATTCACTCTGTTTACAACACTACCGTATTCACTCTGTTTACTACACTACCGTATTCACTCTGTTTACTACACTACCGTATTCACTCTGTTTACTACACTACCGTATTCACTCTGTTTACAACACTACCGTATTCACTCTGTTTAACACACTACCGTATTCACTCTGTTTACTACACTACCGTATTCACTCTGTTTACAACACTACCGTATTCACTCTGTTTACAACACTACCGTATTCACTCTGTTTACAACACTACCGTATTCACTCTGTTTACAACACTACCGTATTCACTCTGTTTACTACACTACCGTATTCACTCTGTTTAGCACACTACCGTATTCACTCTGTTTACAACACTACCGTATTCACTCTGTTTAGCACACTACCGTATTCACTCTGTTTAGTACACTACCGTATTCACTCTGTTTACTACACTACCGTATTCACTCTGTTTAGAACACTACCGTATTCACTCTGTTTAGAACACTACCGTATTCACTCTGTTTACTACAGTACCGTATTCACTCTGTTTAGCACACTACCGTATTCACTCTGTTTACAACACTACCGTATTCACTCTGTTTACTACACTACCGTATTCACTCTGTTTAGCACACTACCGTATTCACTCTGTTTACAACACTACCGTATTCACTCTGTTTAGTACACTACCGTATTCACTCTGTTTACTACACTACCGTATTCACTCTGTTTAGAACACTACCGTATTCACTCTGTTTAGAACACTACCGTATTCACTCTGTTTACTACACTACCGTATTCACTCTGTTTAGCACACTACCGTATTCACTCTGTTTACAACACTACCGTATTCACTCTGTTTACTACACTACCGTATTCACTCTGTTTAGCACACTACCCTATTCACTATGTTTACTTTACTACACTACCGTATTCACTCTGTTTACAACACTACCGTATTCACTCTGTTTACAACACTACCGTATTCACTCTGTTTACAACACTACCGTATTCACTCTGTTTACTACACTACCGTATTCACTCTGTTTAGCACACTACCCTATTCACTCTGTTTACAACACTACCGTATTCACTCTGTTTACAACACTACCGTATTCACTCTGTTTAACACACTACCGTATTCACTCTGTTTAGCACACTACCGTATTCACTCTGTTTAGCACACTACCCTATTCACTCTGTTTACAACACTACCGTATTCACTCTGTTTACAACACTACCGTATTCACTCTGTTTAACACACTACCGTATTCACTCTGTTTACAACACTACCGTATTCACTCTGTTTAGCACACTACCGTATTCACTCTGTTTACAACACTACCGTATTCACTCTGTTTAACACACTACCGTATTCACTCTGTTTACAACACTACCGTATTCACTCTGTTTAGCACACTACCGTATTCACTCTGTTTAGCACACTACCGTATTCACTCTGTTTACAACACTACCGTATTCACTCTGTTTAACACACTACCGTATTCACTCTGTTTACAACACTACCGTATTCACTCTGTTTACAACACTACCGTATTCACTCTGTTTACAACACTACCGTATTCACTCTGTTTACTACACTACCGTATTCACTCTGTTTACAACACTACCGTATTCACTCTGTTTAACACACTACCGTATTCACTCTGTTTACAACACTACCGTATTCACTCTGTTTAGCACACTACCGTATTCACTCTGTTTAGCACACTACCGTATTCACTCTGTTTACAACACTACCGTATTCACTCTGTTTACAACACTACCGTATTCACTCTGCTTACTACACTACCGTATTCACTCTGTTTACAACACTACCGTATTCACTCTGTTTAACACACTACCGTATTCACTCTGTTTACAACACTACCATATTCACTCTGTTTAGCACACTACCGTATTCACTCTGTTTAGCACACTACCGTATTCACTCTGTTTACAACACTACCGTATTCACTCTGTTTACA
Source organism: Oncorhynchus keta (assembly GCF_023373465.1). Taxonomy (NCBI): domain Eukaryota; kingdom Metazoa; phylum Chordata; class Actinopteri; order Salmoniformes; family Salmonidae; genus Oncorhynchus; species Oncorhynchus keta. The sequence continues at coordinate 6,104,450 of NC_068435.1, read as the reverse complement.
ACACTACCATATTCACTCTGTTTAGCACACTACCGTATTCACTCTGTTTACAACACTACCGTATTCACTCTGTTTACAGCACTACCGTATTCACTCTGTTTACAACACTACCGTATTCACTCTGTTTACAGCACTACCGTATTTACTCTGTTTACAACACTACCGTATTCACTCTGTTTAGCACACAACCGTATTCACTCTGTTTAGTACACTACCGTATTCACTCTGTTTACTACACTACCGTATTCACTCTGTTTACAACACTACCGTATTCACTCTGTTTAGCACACTACCGTATTCACTCTGTTTACAACACTACCGTATTCACTCTGTTTAGCACACTACCGTATTCACTCTGTTTACAACACTACCGTATTCACTCTGTTTACAACACTACCATATTCACTCTGTTTACTACACTACCGTATTCACTCTGTTTACAACACTACCGTATTCACTCTGTTTACAACACTACCGTATTCACTCTGTTTACTACACTACCGTATTCACTCTGTTTACAACACTACCGTATTCACTCTGTTTAACACACTACCGTATTCACTCTGTTTACAACACTACCGTATTCACTCTGTTTACTACACTACCGTATTCACTCTGTTTACTACACTACCGTATTCACTCTGTTTACTACACTACCGTATTCACTCTGTTTACAACACTACCGTATTCACTCTGTTTACAACACTACCGTATTCACTCTGTTTACTACACTACCGTATTCACTCTGTTTACAACACTACCGTATTCACTCTGTTTACAACACTACCGTATTCACTCTGTTTACAACACTACCGTATTCACTCTGTTTACTACACTACCGTATTCACTCTGTTTAGCACACTACTGTATTCACTCTGTTTACAACACTACCGTATTCACTATGTTTATTACACTACCGTATTCACTCTGTTTACTACACTACCGTATTCACTCTGTTTAGCACACTACCGTATTCACTCTGTTTAGTACACTACCGTATTCACTCTGTTTACTACACTACCGTATTCACTCTGTTTAGAACACTACCGTATTCACTCTGTTTAGAACACTACCGTATTCACTCTGTTTACTACACTACCGTATTCACTCTGTTTAGCACACTACCGTATTCACTCTGTTTACAACACTACCGTATTCACTCTGTTTACTACACTACCGTATTCACTCTGTTTAGCACACTACCCTATTCACTATGTTTACTTTACTACACTACCGTATTCACTCTGTTTACAACACTACCGTATTCACTCTGTTTACAACACTACCGTATTCACTCTGTTTACAACACTACCGTATTCACTCTGTTTACTACACTACCGTATTCACTCTGTTTACAACACTACTGTATTCACTCTGTTTACAACACTACCGTATTCACTCTGTTTACAACACTACCGTATTCACTCTGTTTACTACACTACCGTATTCACTCTGTTTACAACACTACCGTATTCACTCTGTTTACTACACTACCGTATTCACTCTGTTTAACACACTACCGTATTCACTCTGTTTACAACACTACTGTATTCACTCTGTTTAACAACACTACCGTATTCACTCTGTTTACAACACTACCGTATTCACTCTGTTTACTACACTACCGTATTCACTCTGTTTACTACACTACCGTATTCACTCTGTTTACTACACTACCGTATTCACTCTGTTTACAACACTACCGTATTCACTCTGTTTACAACACTACCGTATTCACTCTGTTTACAACACTACCGTATTCACTCTGTTTACAACACTACCGTATTCACTCTGTTTACAACACTACCGTATTCACTCTGTTTACAACACTACCGTATTCACTCTGTTTACTACACTACCGTATTCACTCTGTTTACTACACTACCGTATTCACTCTGTTTACAACACTACCGTATTCACTCTGTTTACTACACTACCGTATTCACTCTGTTTAGCACACTACCGTATTCACTCTGTTTACAACACTACCGTATTCACTCTGTTTACTACACTACCGTATTCACTCTGTTTAGCACACTACCGTATTCACTCTGTTTACAACACTACCGTATTCACTCTGTTTAGTACACTACCGTATTCACTCTGTTTACTACACTACCGTATTCACTCTGTTTAGAACACTACCGTATTCACTCTGTTTAGAACACTACCGTATTCACTCTGTTTACTACACTACCGTATTCACTCTGTTTAGCACACTACCGTATTCACTCTGTTTACAACACTACCGTATTCACTCTGTTTACTACACTACCGTATTCACTCTGTTTAGCACACTACCCTATTCACTATGTTTACAACACTACCGTATTCACTCTGTTTACAACACTACCGTATTCACTCTGTTTACAACACTACCGTATTCACTCTGTTTACAACACTACCGTATTCACTCTGTTTACTACACTACCGTATTCACTGTTTAGTTATTCACTCTGTTTACAACACTACCGTATTCACTCTGTTTACAACACTACCGTATTCACTCTGTTTACACACTACCGTATTCACTCTGTTTAGCACACTACCGTATTCACTCTGTTTAGCACACTACCCTATTCACTCTGTTTACAACACTACCGTATTCACTCTGTTTACAACACTACCGTGTTCACTCTGTTTAACACACTACCGTATTCACTCTGTTTACAACACTACCGTATTCACTCTGTTTAGCACACTACCGTATTCACTCTGTTTACAACACTACCGTATTCACTCTGTTTAACACACTACCGTTTCACTCTGTTTACAACACTACCGTATTCACTCTGTTTAGCACACTACCGTATTCACTCTGTTTACACACTACCGTATTCACTCTGTTTACAACACTACCGTATTCACTCTGTTTAACACACTACCGTATTCACTCTGTTTACAACACTACCGTATTCACTCTGTTTACAACACTACCGTATTCACTCTGTTTACAACACTACCGTATTCACTCTGTTTACTACACTACCGTATTCACTCTGTTTACAACACTACCGTATTCACTCTGTTTAACACACTACCGTATTCACTCTGTTTACAACACTACCGTATTCACTCTGTTTAGCACACTACCGTATTCACTCTGTTTAGCACACTACCGTATTCACTCTGTTTACAACACTACCGTATTCACTCTGTTTACAACACTACCGTATTCACTCTGCTTACTACACTACCGTATTCACTCTGTTTACAACACTACCGTATTCACTCTGTTTAACACACTACCGTATTCACTCTGTTTACAACACTACCATATTCACTCTGTTTACACACTACCGTATTCACTCTGTTTAGCACACTACCGTATTCACTCTGTTTACAACACTACCGTATTCACTCTGTTTACAACACTACCATATTCACTCTGTTTAGCACACCGTACACTACCGTATTCACTCTGTTTACAGCACTACCGTATTCACTCTGTTTACAACACTACCGTATTCACTCTGTTTACAGCACACTACAACACTACCGTATTCACTCTGTTTAGCACACTACCGTATTCACTCTGTTTACAACACTACCGTATTCACTCTGTTTACTACACCGTATTCACTCTGTTTACAACACTACCGTATTCACTCTGTTTAGCACACTACCGTATTCACTCTGTTTACAACACTACCGTATTCACTCTGTTTAGCACACTACCGTATTCACTCTGTTTACAACACTACCGTATTCACTCTGTTTACAACACTACCATATTCACTCTGTTTACTACACTACCGTATTCACTCTGTTTACAACACTACCGTATTCACTCTGTTTACAACACTACCGTATTCACTCTGTTTACTACACTACCGTATTCACTCTGTTTACAACACTACCGTATTCACTCTGTTTAACACACTACCGTATTCACTCTGTTTACAACACTACCGTATTCACTCTGTTTACTACACTACCGTATTCACTCTGTTTACTACACTACCGTATTCACTCTGTTTACTACACTACCGTATTCACTCTGTTTACAACACTACCGTATTCACTCTGTTTACAACACTACCGTATTCACTCTGTTTACTACACTACCGTATTCACTCTGTTTACAACACTACCGTATTCACTCTGTTTACAACACTACCGTATTCACTCTGTTTACAACACTACCGTATTCACTCTGTTTACTACACTACCGTATTCACACTACCGTATTCACTCTGTTTACAACACTACCGTATTCACTCTGTTTATTACACTACCGTATTCACTCTGTTTACTACACTACCGTATTCACTCTGTTTAGCACACTACCGTATTCACTCTGTTTAACACACTACCGTATTCACTCTGTTTACTACACTACCGTATTCACTCTGTTTAGAACACTACCGTATTCACTCTGTTTAGAACACTACCGTATTCACTCTGTTTACTACACTACCGTATTCACTCTGTTTAGCACACTACCGTATTCACTCTGTTTACAACACTACCGTATTCACTCTGTTTACTACACTACCGTATTCACTCTGTTTAGCACACTACCCTATTCACTCTGTTTACTTTACTACACTACCGTATTCACTCTGTTTACAACACTACCGTATTCACTCTGTTTACAACACTACCGTATTCACTCTGTTTACAACACTACCGTATTCACTCTGTTTACTACACTACCGTATTCACTCTGTTTACAACACTACTGTATTCACTCTGTTTACAACACTACCGTATTCACTCTGTTTACAACACTACCGTGTTTACTACACTACCGTATTCACTCTGTTTACAACACTACCGTATTCACTCTGTTTACTACACTACCGTATTCACTCTGTTTAACACACTACCGTATTCACTCTGTTTACAACACTACTGTATTCACTCTGTTTAACACACTACCGTATTCACTCTGTTTACAACACTACCGTATTCACTCTGTTTACTACACTACCGTATTCACTCTGTTTACTACACTACCGTATTCACTCTGTTTACTACACTACCGTATTCACTCTGTTTACAACACTACCGTATTCACTCTGTTTACAACACTACTGTATTCACTCTGTTTACAACACTACCGTATTCACTCTGTTTACAACACTACCGTATTCACTCTGTTTACAACACTACCGTATTCACTCTGTTTACAACACTACCGTATTCACTCTGTTTACTACACTACCGTTTCACTCTGTTTACTACACTACCGTATTCACTCTGTTTACTACACTACCGTATTCACTCTGTTTACAACACTACCGTATTCACTCTGTTTACAACACTACCGTATTCACTCTGTTTACAACACTTATTCACTCTGTTTAGCACACTACCGTATTCACTCTGTTTAACACACTACCGTATTCACTCTGTTTACAACACTACCGTATTCACTCTGTTTACAACACTACCGTATTCACTCTGTTTACTACACTACCGTATTCACTCTGTTTAGCACACTACCGTATTCACTCTGTTTACAACACTACCGTATTCACTCTGTTTACAACACTACCGTGTTCACTCTGTTTACAACACTACCGTATTCACTCTGTTTACTACACTACCGTATTCACTCTGTTTACAACACTACCGTATTCACTCTGTTTAACAACACTACCGTATTCACTCTGTTTACAACACTACCGTATTCACTCTGTTTACTACACTACCGTATTCACTCTGTTTACAACACTACCGTATTCACTCTGTTTACTACACTACCGTATTCACTCTGTTTAACACACTACCGTATTCACTCTGTTTACAACACTGTGTATTCACTCTGTTTAACACACTACCGTATTCACTCTGTTTACAACACTACCGTATTCACTCTGTTTACTACACTACCGTATTCACTCTGTTTACTACACTACCGTATTCACTCTGTTTACTACACTACCGTATTCACTCTGTTTACAACACTACCGTATTCACTCTGTTTAGCACACTACCGTATTCACTCTGTTTAGCACACTACCGTATTCTCTGTTTACAACACTACCGTATTCACTCTGTTTACAACACTACCGTATTCACTCTGTTTACACTACCGTACTCTGTTTACAACACTACCGTATTCACTCTGTTTAACACACTACCGTATTCACTCTGTTTACAACACTACCGTATTCACTCTGTTTAGCACACTTATTCACTCTGTTTAGCACACTACCGTATTCACTCTGTTTACAACACTACCGTATTCACTCTGTTTACAACACTCTGTTCACTCTGTTTAGCACTACCGTATTCACTCTGTTTACAACACTACCGTATTCACTCTGTTTACAGCACTACCGTATTCACTCTGTTTACAACACTACCGTATTCACTCTGTTTACAGCACTACCGTACACTCTGTTTACACACTACCGTATTCACTCTGTTTAGCACACAACCGTATTCACTCTGTTTAGTACACTACCGTATTCACTCTGTTTACTACACTACCGTATTCACTCTGTTTACAACACTACCGTATTCACTCTGTTTAGCACACTACCGTATTCACTCTGTTTACAACACTACCGTATTCACTCTGTTTACACACTACCGTATTCACTCTGTTTACAACACTACCGTATTCACTCTGTTTACAACACTACCGTATTCACTCTGTTTACTTCACTACCGTATTCACTCTGTTTACAACACTACCGTATTCACTCTGTTTGCAACACTACCGTATTCACTCTGTTTACTACACTACCGTATTCACTCTGTTTACAACACTACCGTATTCACTCTGTTTAACACACTACCGTATTCACTCTGTTTACAACACTACCGTATTCACTCTGTTTACTACACTACCGTATTCACTCTGTTTACTACACTACCGTATTCACTCTGTTTACTACACTACCGTATTCACTCTGTTTACAACACTACCGTATTCACTCTGTTTACAACACTACCGTATTCACTCTGTTTACTACACTACCGTATTCACTCTGTTTACAACACTACCGTATTCACTCTGTTTACAACAACCGTACTCTGTTTACAACACTACCGTATTCACTCTGTTTACAACACTACCGTATTCACTCTGTTTACTACACTACCGTATTCACTCTGTTTAGCACACTACTGTATTCACTCTGTTTACAACACTACCGTATTCACTATGTTTATTACACTACCGTATTCACTCTGTTTACTACACTACCGTATTCACTCTGTTTAGCACACTACCGTATTCACTCTGTTTAGTACACTACCGTATTCACTCTGTTTACTACACTACCGTATTCACTCTGTTTAGAACACTACCGTATTCACTCTGTTTAGAACACTACCGTATTCACTCTGTTTACTACACTACCGTATTCACTCTGTTTAGCACACTACCGTATTCACTCTGTTTACAACACTACCGTATTCACTCTGTTTACTACACTACCGTATTCACTCTGTTTAGCACACTACCCTATTCACTATGTTTACTTTACTACACTACCGTATTCACTCTGTTTACAACACTACCGTATTCACTCTGTTTACAACACTACCGTATTCACTCTGTTTACAACACTACCGTATTCACTCTGTTTACTACACTACCGTATTCACTCTGTTTACAACACTACTGTATTCACTCTGTTTACAACACTACCGTATTCACTCTGTTTACAACACTACCGTATTCACTCTGTTTACTACACTACCGTATTCACTCTGTTTACAACACTACCGTATTCACTCTGTTTACTACACTACCGTATTCACTCTGTTTAACACACTACCGTATTCACTCTGTTTACAACACTACTGTATTCACTCTGTTTAACACACTACCGTATTCACTCTGTTTACAACACTACCGTATTCACTCTGTTTACTACACTACCGTATTCACTCTGTTTACTACACTACCGTATTCACTCTGTTTACTACACTACCGTATTCACTCTGTTTACTACACTACCGTATTCACTCTGTTTACAACACTACCGTATTCACTCTGTTTACAACACTACCGTATTCACTCTGTTTACTACACTACCGTATTCACTCTGTTTACAACACTACCGTATTCACTCTGTTTACTACACTACCGTATTCACTCTGTTTAACACACTACCGTATTCACTCTGTTTACAACACTACTGTATTCACTCTGTTTAACACACTACCGTATTCACTCTGTTTACAACACTACCGTATTCACTCTGTTTACTACACTACCGTATTCACTCTGTTTACTACACTACCGTATTCACTCTGTTTACTACACTACCGTATTCACTCTGTTTACAACACTACCGTATTCACTCTGTTTAGCACACTACCGTATTCACTCTGTTTACAACACTACCGTATTCACTCTGTTTAACAGACTACCGTATTCACTCTGTTTACAACACTACTGTATTCACTCTGTTTACAGCACTACCGTATTTACTCTGTTTACAACACTACCGTATTCACTCTGTTTACAACACTACCATATTCACTCTGTTTAGCACACTACCGTATTCACTCTGTTTACAACACTACCGTATTCACTCTGTTTACAGCACTACCGTATTCACTCTGTTTACAACACTACCGTATTCACTCTGTTTACAGCACTACCGTATTTACTCTGTTTACAACACTACCGTATTCACTCTGTTTAGCACACAACCGTATTCACTCTGTTTAGTACACTACCGTATTCACTCTGTTTACTACACTACCGTATTCACTCTGTTTACAACACTACCGTATTCACTCTGTTTAGCACACTACCGTATTCACTCTGTTTACAACACTACCGTATTCACTCTGTTTAGCACACTACCGTATTCACTCTGTTTACAACACTACCGTATTCACTCTGTTTACAACACTACCGTATTCACTCTGTTTACTACACTACCGTATTCACTCTGTTTACAACACTACCGTATTCACTCTGTTTACAACACTACCGTATTCACTCTGTTTACTACACTACCGTATTCACTCTGTTTACAACACTACCGTATTCACTCTGTTTAACACACTACCGTATTCACTCTGTTTACAACACTACCGTATTCACTCTGTTTACTACACTACCGTATTCACTCTGTTTACTACACTACCGTATTCACTCTGTTTACTACACTACCGTATTCACTCTGTTTACAACACTACCGTATTCACTCTGTTTACAACACTACCGTATTCACTCTGTTTACTACACTACCGTATTCACTCTGTTTACAACACTACCGTATTCACTCTGTTTACAACACTACCGTATTCACTCTGTTTACAACACTACCGTATTCACTCTGTTTACAACACTACCGTATTCACTCTGTTTACTACACTACCGTATTCACTCTGTTTAGCACACTACTGTATTCACTCTGTTTACAACACTACCGTATTCACTATGTTTATTACACTACCGTATTCACTCTGTTTACTACACTACCGTATTCACTCTGTTTAGCACACTACCGTATTCACTCTGTTTAGTACACTACCGTATTCACTCTGTTTACTACACTACCGTATTCACTCTGTTTAGAACACTACCGTATTCACTCTGTTTAGAACACTACCGTATTCACTCTGTTTACTACACTACCGTATTCACTCTGTTTAGCACACTACCGTATTCACTCTGTTTACAACACTACCGTATTCACTCTGTTTACTACACTACCGTATTCACTCTGTTTAGCACACTACCCTATTCACTATGTTTACTTTACTACACTACCGTATTCACTCTGTTTACAACACTACCATATTCACTCTGTTTAGCACACTACCGTATTCACTCTGTTTACAACACTACCGTATTCACTCTGTTTACAACACTACCGTATTCACTCTGTTTAACACACTACCGTATTCACTCTGTTTACAACACTACCGTATTCACTCTGTTTACTACACTACCGTATTCACTCTGTTTACTACACTACCGTATTCACTCTGTTTACTACACTACCGTATTCACTCTGTTTACAACACTACCGTATTCACTCTGTTTACAACACTACCGTATTCACTCTGTTTACTACACTACCGTATTCACTCTGTTTACAACACTACCGTATTCACTCTGTTTACAACACTACCGTATTCACTCTGTTTACAACACTACCGTATTCACTCTGTTTACAACACTACCGTATTCACTCTGTTTACTACACTACCGTATTCACTCTGTTTAGCACACTACTGTATTCACTCTGTTTACAACACTACCGTATTCACTATGTTTATTACACTACCGTATTCACTCTGTTTACTACACTACCGTATTCACTCTGTTTAGCACACTACCGTATTCACTCTGTTTAGTACACTACCGTATTCACTCTGTTTACTACACTACCGTATTCACTCTGTTTAGAACACTACCGTATTCACTCTGTTTAGAACACTACCGTATTCACTCTGTTTACTACACTACCGTATTCACTCTGTTTAGCACACTACCGTATTCACTCTGTTTACAACACTACCGTATTCACTCTGTTTACTACACTACCGTATTCATCTGTTTAGCACACTACCCTATTCACTATGTTTACTTTACTACACTACCGTATTCACTCTGTTTACAACACTACCGTATTCACTCTGTTTACAACACTACCGTATTCACTCTGTTTACAACACTACCGTATTCACTCTGTTTACTACACTACCGTATTCACTCTGTTTACAACACTACTGTATTCACTCTGTTTACAACACTACCGTATTCACTCTGTTTACAACACTACCGTATTCACTCTGTTTACTACACTACCGTATTCACTCTGTTTACAACACTACCGTATTCACTCTGTTTACTACACTACCGTATTCACTCTGTTTAACACACTACCGTATTCACTCTGTTTACAACACTACCGTATTCACTCTGTTTAACACACTACCGTATTCACTCTGTTTACAACACTACCGTATTCACTCTGTTTACTACACTACCGTATTCACTCTGTTTACTACACTACCGTATTCACTCTGTTTACTACACTACCGTATTCACTCTGTTTACAACACTACCGTATTCACTCTGTTTACAACACTACCGTATTCACTCTGTTTACTACACTACCGTATTCACTCTGTTTACAACACTACCGTATTCACTCTGTTTACAACACTACCGTATTCACTCTGTTTACAACACTACCGTATTCACTCTGTTTACTACACTACCGTATTCACTCTGTTTACAACACTACCGTATTCACTCTGTTTACTACACTACCGTATTCACTCTGTTTAACACACTACCGTATTCACTCTGTTTACAACACTACTGTATTCACTCTGTTTAACACACTACCGTATTCACTCTGTTTACAACACTACCGTATTCACTCTGTTTACTACACTACCGTATTCACTCTGTTTACTACACTACCGTATTCACTCTGTTTACTACACTACCGTATTCACTCTGTTTACAACACTACCGTATTCACTCTGTTTACAACACTACTGTATTCACTCTGTTTAACACACTACCGTATTCACTCTGTTTACAACACTACCGTATTCACTCTGTTTACTACACTACCGTATTCACTCTGTTTACAACACTACCGTATTCACTCTGTTTAGCACACTACCGTATTCACTCTGTTTACAACACTACCGTATTCACTCTGTTTACAACACTACCGTATTCACTCTGCTTACTACACTACCGTATTCACTCTGTTTACAACACTACCGTATTCACTCTGTTTAACACACTACCGTATTCACTCTGTTTACAACACTACCATATTCACTCTGTTTAGCACACTACCGTATTCACTCTGTTTAGCACACTACCGTATTCACTCTGTTTACAACACTACCGTATTCACTCTGTTTACAACACTACCATATTCACTCTGTTTAGCACACTACCGTATTCACTCTGTTTACAACACTACCGTATTCACTCTGTTTACAGCACTACCGTATTCACTCTGTTTACAACACTACCGTATTCACTCTGTTTACAGCACTACCGTACACTCTGTTTACAACACTACCGTATTCACTCTGTTTAGCACACACCGTATTCACTCTGTTTAGTACACTTATTCACTCTGTTTACTACACTACCGTATTCACTCTGTTTACAACACTACCGTATTCACTCTGTTTAGCACACTACCGTATTCACTCTGTTTACAACACTACCGTATTCACTCTGTTTAGCACACTACCGTATTCACTCTGTTTACAACACTACCGTATTCACTCTGTTTACAACACTACCGTATTCACTCTGTTTACTACACTACCGTATTCACTCTGTTTACAACACTACCGTATTCACTCTGTTTACAACACTACCGTATTCACTCTGTTTACTACACTACCGTATTCACTCTGTTTACAACACTACCGTATTCACTCTGTTTAACACACTACCGTATTCACTCTGTTTACAACACTACCGTATTCACTCTGTTTACTACACTACCGTATTCACTCTGTTTACTACACTACCGTATTCACTCTGTTTACTACACTACCGTATTCACTCTGTTTACAACACTACCGTATTCACTCTGTTTACAACACTACCGTATTCACTCTGTTTACTACACTACCGTATTCACTCTGTTTACAACACTACCGTATTCACTCTGTTTACAACACTACCGTATTCACTCTGTTTACAACACTACCGTATTCACTCTGTTTACTACACTACCGTATTCACTCTGTTTAGCACACTACTGTATTCACTCTGTTTACAACACTACCGTATTCACTATGTTTATTACACTACCGTATTCACTCTGTTTACTACACTACCGTATTCACTCTGTTTAGCACACTACCGTATTCACTCTGTTTAGTACACTACCGTATTCACTCTGTTTACTACACTACCGTATTCACTCTGTTTAGAACACTACCGTATTCACTCTGTTTAGAACACTACCGTATTCACTCTGTTTACTACACTACCGTATTCACTCTGTTTAGCACACTACCGTATTCACTCTGTTTACAACACTACCGTATTCACTCTGTTTACTACACTACCGTATTCACTCTGTTTAGCACACTACCCTATTCACTATGTTTACTTTACTACACTACCGTATTCACTCTGTTTACAACACTACCGTATTCACTCTGTTTACAACACTACCGTATTCACTCTGTTTACAACACTACCGTATTCACTCTGTTTACTACACTACCGTATTCACTCTGTTTACAACACTACTGTATTCACTCTGTTTACAACACTACCGTATTCACTCTGTTTACAACACTACCGTATTCACTCTGTTTACTACACTACCGTATTCACTCTGTTTACAACACTACCGTATTCACTCTGTTTACTACACTACCGTATTCACTCTGTTTAACACACTACCGTATTCACTCTGTTTACAACACTACCGTATTCACTCTGTTTAACACACTACCGTATTCACTCTGTTTACAACACTACCGTATTCACTCTGTTTACTACACTACCGTATTCACTCTGTTTACTACACTACCGTATTCACTCTGTTTACTACACTACCGTATTCACTCTGTTTACAACACTACCGTATTCACTCTGTTTACAACACTACTGTATTCACTCTGTTTACAACACTACCGTATTCACTCTGTTTACAATACTACCGTATTCACTCTGTTTACTACACTACCGTATTCACTCTGTTTAGCACACTACCGTATTCACTCTGTTTACAACACTACCGTATTCACTCTGTTTACAACACTACCGTATTCACTCTGTTTACAACACTACCGTATTCACTCTGTTTACTACACTACCGTATTCACTCTGTTTACAACACTACCGTATTCACTCTGTTTACAACACTACCGTATTCACTCTGTTTACAACACTACCGTATTCACTCTGTTTACTACACTACCGTATTCACTCTGTTTACAACACTACCGTATTCACTCTGTTTACTACACTACCGTATTCACTCTGTTTAACACACTACCGTATTCACTCTGTTTACAACACTACTGTATTCACTCTGTTTAACACACTACCGTATTCACTCTGTTTACAACACTACCGTATTCACTCTGTTTACTACACTACCGTATTCACTCTGTTTACTACACTACCGTATTCACTCTGTTTACTACACTACCGTATTCACTCTGTTTACAACACTACCGTATTCACTCTGTTTACAACACTACTGTATTCACTCTGTTTAACACACTACCGTATTCACTCTGTTTACAACACTACCGTATTCACTCTGTTTACTACACTACCGTATTCACTCTGTTTACAACACTACCGTATTCACTCTGTTTACAACACTACCGTATTCACTCTGTTTACTACACTACCGTATTCACTCTGTTTACTACACTACCGTATTCACTCTGTTTACAACACTACCGTATTCACTCTGTTTAGCACACTACCGTATTAACTCTGTTTACAACACTACCGTATTCACTATGTTTACTACACTACCGTATTCACTCTGTTTACTACACTACCGTATTCACTCTGTTTAGCACACTACCGTATTCACTCTGTTTAGTACACTACCGTATTCACTCTGTTTAACACACTACCGTATTCACTCTGTTTACAACACTACTGTATTCACTCTGTTTAACACACTACCGTGTTCACTCTGTTTACAACACTACCGTATTCACTCTGTTTACTACACTACCGTATTCACTCTGTTTACTACACTACCGTATTCACTCTGTTTACTACACTACCGTATTCACTCTGTTTACAACACTACCGTATTCACTCTGTTTACAACACTACTGTATTCACTCTGTTTACAACACTACCGTATTCACTCTGTTTACAACACTACCGTATTCACTCTGTTTACAACACTACCGTATTCACTCTGTTTACAACACTACCGTATTCACTCTGTTTACAACACTACCGTATTCACTCTGTTTACTACACTACCGTATTCACTCTGTTTACAACACTACCGTATTCACTCTGTTTACTACACTACCGTATTCACTCTGTTTAGCACACTACCGTATTCACTCTGTTTAACACACTACCGTATTCACTCTGTTTACAACACTACCGTATTCACTCTGTTTACAATACTACCGTATTCACTCTGTTTACTACACTACCGTATTCACTCTGTTTAGCACACTACCGTATTCACTCTGTTTACAACACTACCGTATTCACTCTGTTTACAACACTACCGTATTCACTCTGTTTACAACACTACCGTATTCACTCTGTTTACTACACTAACGTATTCACTCTGTTTACAACACTACCGTATTCACTCTGTTTACAACACTACCGTATTCACTCTGTTTACAGCACTACCGTATTCACTCTGTTTACTACACTACCGTATTCACTCTGTTTACAACACTACCGTATTCACTCTGTTTACTACACTACCGTATTCACTCTGTTTAACACACTACCGTATTCACTCTGTTTACAACACTACTGTATTCACTCTGTTTAACACACTACCGTATTCACTCTGTTTACAACACTACCGTATTCACTCTGTTTACAACACTACTGTATTCACTCTGTTTAACACACTACCGTATTCACTCTGTTTACAACACTACCGTATTCACTCTGTTTACTACACTACCGTATTCACTCTGTTTACAACACTACCGTATTCACTCTGTTTACAACACTACCGTATTCACTCTGTTTACTACACTACCGTATTCACTCTGTTTACTACACTACCGTATTCACTCTGTTTACAACACTACCGTATTCACTCTGTTTAGCACACTACCGTATTAACTCTGTTTACAACACTACCGTATTCACTATGTTTACTACACTACCGTATTCACTCTGTTTACTACACTACCGTATTCACTCTGTTTAGCACACTACCGTATTCACTCTGTTTAGTACACTACCGTATTCACTCTGTTTACTACACTACCGTATTCACTCTGTTTAGAACACTACCGTATTCACTCTGTTTAGAACACTACCGTATTCACTCTGTTTACTACACTACCGTATTCACTCTGTTTAGCACACTACCGTATTCACTCTGTTTACAACACTACCGTATTCACTCTGTTTACTACACTACCGTATTCACTCTGTTTAGCACACTACCCTATTCACTATGTTTACTACACTACCGTATTCACTCTGTTTACTACACTACCGTATTCACTCTGTTTAGCACACTACCGTATTCACTCTGTTTACAACACTACCGTATTCACTCTGTTTACAACACTACCGTATTCACTCTGTTTACAACACTACCGTATTCACTCTGTTTACAACACTACCGTATTCACTCTGTTTACTACGCTACCGTATTCACTCTGTTTACAACACTACCGTATTCACTCTGTTTACAACACTACCGTATTCACTCTGTTTACAACACTGCCGTATTCACTCTGTTTACTACACTACCGTATTCACTCTGTTTACAACACTACCGTATTCACTCTGTTTACTACACTACCGTATTCACTCTGTTTACTACACTACCGTATTCACTCTGTTTAGCACACTACCGTATTCACTCTGTTTACAACACTACCGTATTCACTCTGTTTACAATACTACCGTATTCACTCTGTTTACTACACTACCGTATTCACTCTGTTTACACACTACCGTATTCACTCTGTTTACAACACTACCGTATTCACTCTGTTTACAACACTACCGTATTCACTCTGTTTACAACACTACCGTATTCACTCTGTTTACAACACTACCGTATTCACTCTGTTTACTACACTACCTATTTCACTCTGTTTACAACACTACCGTATTCACTATGTTTACTACACTACCGTATTCACTCTGTTTACTACACTACCGTATTCACTCTGTTTAGCACACTACCGTATTCACTCTGTTTAGTACACTACCGTATTAACTCTGTTTACAACACTACCGTATTCACTATGTTTACTACACTACCGTATTCACTCTGTTTACTACACTACCGTATTCACTCTGTTTACTACACTACCGTATTCACTCTGTTTACAACACTACCGTATTCACTCTGTTTAGCACACTACCGTATTAACTCTGTTTACAACACTACCGTATTCACTATGTTTACTACACTACCGTATTCACTCTGTTTACTACACTACCGTATTCACTCTGTTTAGCACACTACCGTATTCACTCTGTTTAGTACACTACCGTATTCACTCTGTTTAACACACTACCGTATTCACTCTGTTTACAACACTACTGTATTCACTCTGTTTAACACACTACCGTATTCACTCTGTTTACAACACTACCGTATTCACTCTGTTTACTACACTACCGTATTCACTCTGTTTACTACACTACCGTATTCACTCTGTTTACTACACTACCGTATTCACTCTGTTTACAACACTACCGTATTCACTCTGTTTACAACACTACTGTATTCACTCTGTTTACAACACTACCGTATTCACTCTGTTTACAACACTACCGTATTCACTCTGTTTACAACACTACCGTATTCACTCTGTTTACAACACTACCGTATTCACTCTGTTTACAACACTACCGTATTCACTCTGTTTACTACACTACCGTATTCACTCTGTTTACAACACTACCGTATTCACTCTGTTTACTACACTACCGTATTCACTCTGTTTAGCACACTACCGTATTCACTCTGTTTAACACACTACCGTATTCACTCTGTTTACAACACTACCGTATTCACTCTGTTTACAATACTACCGTATTCACTCTGTTTACTACACTACCGTATTCACTCTGTTTAGCACACTACCGTATTCACTCTGTTTACAACACTACCGTATTCACTCTGTTTACAACACTACCGTATTCACTCTGTTTACAACACTACCGTATTCACTCTGTTTACTACACTAACGTATTCACTCTGTTTACAACACTACCGTATTCACTCTGTTTACAACACTACCGTATTCACTCTGTTTACAGCACTACCGTATTCACTCTGTTTACTACACTACCGTATTCACTCTGTTTACAACACTACCGTATTCACTCTGTTTACTACACTACCGTATTCACTCTGTTTAACACACTACCGTCACTCTGTTTACAACACTACTGTATTCACTCTGTTTAACACACTACCGTATTCACTCTGTTTACAACACTACCGTATTCACTCTGTTTACAACACTACTGTATTCACTCTGTTTAACACACTACCGTATTCACTCTGTTTACAACACTACCGTATTCACTCTGTTTACTACACTACCGTATTCACTCTGTTTACAACACTACCGTATTCACTCTGTTTACAACACTACCGTATTCACTCTGTTTACTACACTACCGTATTCACTCTGTTTACTACACTACCGTATTCACTCTGTTTACAACACTACCGTATTCACTCTGTTTAGCACACTACCGTATTAACTCTGTTTACAACACTACCGTATTCACTATGTTTACTACACTACCGTATTCACTCTGTTTACTACACTACCGTATTCACTCTGTTTAGCACACTACCGTATTCACTCTGTTTAGTACACTACCGTATTCACTCTGTTTACTACACTACCGTATTCACTCTGTTTAGAACACTACCGTATTCACTCTGTTTAGAACACTACCGTATTCACTCTGTTTACTACACTACCGTATTCACTCTGTTTAGCACACTACCGTATTCACTCTGTTTACAACACTACCGTATTCACTCTGTTTACTACACTACCGTATTCACTCTGTTTAGCACACTACCCTATTCACTATGTTTACTACACTACCGTATTCACTCTGTTTACTACACTACCGTATTCACTCTGTTTAGCACACTACCGTATTCACTCTGTTTACAACACTACCGTATTCACTCTGTTTACAACACTACCGTATTCACTCTGTTTACAACACTACCGTATTCACTCTGTTTACAACACTACCGTATTCACTCTGTTTACTACGCTACCGTATTCACTCTGTTTACAACACTACCGTATTCACTCTGTTTACAACACTACCGTATTCACTCTGTTTACAACACTGCCGTATTCACTCTGTTTACTACACTACCGTATTCACTCTGTTTACAACACTACCGTATTCACTCTGTTTACTACACTACCGTATTCACTCTGTTTACTACACTACCGTATTCACTCTGTTTAGCACACTACCGTATTCACTCTGTTTACAACACTACCGTATTCACTCTGTTTACAATACTACCGTATTCACTCTGTTTACTACACTACCGTATTCACTCTGTTTAGCACACTACCGTATTCACTCTGTTTACAACACTACCGTATTCACTCTGTTTACAACACTACCGTATTCACTCTGTTTACAACACTACCGTATTCACTCTGTTTACAACACTACCGTATTCACTCTGTTTACTACACTACCTATTTCACTCTGTTTACAACACTACCGTATTCACTATGTTTACTACACTACCGTATTCACTCTGTTTACTACACTACCGTATTCACTCTGTTTAGCACACTACCGTATTCACTCTGTTTAGTACACTACCGTATTCACTCTGTTTACTACACTACCGTATTCACTCTGTTTAGAACACTACCGTATTCACTCTGTTTAGAACACTACCGTATTCACTCTGTTTACAACACTACCGTATTCACTCTGTTTACTACACTACCGTATTCACTCTGTTTAGCACACTACCGTATTCACTCTGTTTAACACACTACCGTATTCACTCTGTTTACAACACTACCGTATTCACTCTGTTTACAACACTACCGTATTCACTCTGTTTACTACACTACCGTATTCACTCTGTTTAGCACACTACCGTATTCACTCTGTTTACAACACTACCGTATTCACTCTGTTTAACACACTACCGTATTCACTCTGTTGACAACACTACCGTATTCACTCTGTTTACTACACTACCGTATTCACTCTGTTTACAACACTACCGTATTCACTATGTTTACTACACTACCGTATTCACTCTGTTTACTACACTACCGTATTCACTCTGTTTAGCACACTACCGTATTCACTCTGTTTAGTACACTACCGTATTCACTCTGTTTACTACACTACCGTATTCACTCTGTTTAGAACACTACCGTATTCACTCTGTTTAGAACACTACCGTATTCACTCTGTTTAGCACACTACCGTATTCACTCTGTTTACAACACTACCGTATTCACTCTGTTTACTACACTACCGTATTCACTCTGTTTAGCACACTACCCTATTCACTATGTTTACTACACTACCGTATTCACTCTGTTTACTACACTACCGTATTCACTCTGTTTAGCACACTACCGTATTCACTCTGTTTACAACACTACCGTATTAACTCTGTTTACAACACTACCGTATTCACTCTGTTTACAACACTACCGTATTCACTCTGTTTACTACACTACCGTATTCACTCTGTTTACAACACTACCGTATTCACTCTGTTTACAACACTACCGTATTCACTCTGTTTACAACACTACCGTATTCACTCTGTTTACAACACTACCGTATTCACTCTGTTTACTACACTACCGTATTCACTCTGTTTAGCACACTACCGTATTCACTCTGTTTAACACACTACCGTATTCACTCTGTTTACAACACTACCGTATTCACTCTGTTTACTACACTACCGTATTCACTCTGTTTAGCACACTACCGTATTCACTCTGTTTAACACACTACCGTATTCACTCTGTTTACAACACTACCGTATTCACTCTGTTTACAACACTACCGTATTCACTCTGTTTACTACACTACCGTATTCACTCTGTTTAGCACACTACCGTATTCACTCTGTTTACAACACTACCGTATTCACTCTGTTTACAACACTACCGTATTCACTCTGTTTACAACACTACCGTATTCACTCTGTTTACTACACTACCGTATTCACTCTGTTTACTACACTACCGTATTCACTCTGTTTACTACACTACCGTATTCACTCTGTTTAGCACACTACCGTATTCACTCTGTTTAGTACACTACCGTATTCACTCTGTTTACTACACTACCGTATTCACTCTGTTTAGAACACTACCGTATTCACTCTGTTTAGAACACTACCGTATTCACTCTGTTTACAACACTACCGTATTCACTCTGTTTACTACACTACCGTATTCACTCTGTTTAGCACACTACCGTATTCACTCTGTTTAACACACTACCGTATTCACTCTGTTTACAACACTACCGTATTCACTCTGTTTACAACACTACCGTATTCACTCTGTTTACTACACTACCGTATTCACTCTGTTTAGCACACTACCGTATTCACTCTGTTGACAACACTACCGTATTCACTCTGTTTACTACACTACCGTATTCACTCTGTTTACAACACTACCGTATTCACTATGTTTACTACACTACCGTATTCACTCTGTTTACTACACTACCGTATTCACTCTGTTTAGCACACTACCGTATTCACTGTGTTTAGTACACTACCGTATTCACTCTGTTTACTACACTACCGTATTCACTCTGTTTAGAACACTACCGTATTCACTCTGTTTAGAACACTACCGTATTCACTCTGTTTAGCACACTACCGTATTCACTCTGTTTACAACACTACCGTATTCACTCTGTTTACTACACTACCGTATTCACTCTGTTTAGCACAGTACCCTATTCACTATGTTTACTACACTACCGTATTCACTCTGTTTACTACACTACCGTATTCACTCTGTTTAGCACACTACCGTATTCACTCTGTTTACAACACTACCGTATTAACTCTGTTTACAACACTACCGTATTCACTCTGTTTACAACACTACCGTATTCACTCTGTTTACTACACTACCGTATTCACTCTGTTTACAACACTACCGTATTCACTCTGTTTACAACACTACCGTATTCACTCTGTTTACAACACTACCGTATTCACTCTGTTTACAACACTACCGTATTCACTCTGTTTACTACACTACCGTATTCACTCTGTTTAGCACACTACCGTATTCACTCTGTTTAACACACTACCGTATTCACTCTGTTTACAACACTACCGTATTCACTCTGTTTACTACACTACCGTATTCACTCTGTTTAGCACACTACCGTATTCACTCTGTTTAACACACTACCGTATTCACTCTGTTTACAACACTACCGTATTCACTCTGTTTACAACACTACCGTATTCACTCTGTTTACAACACTACCGTATTCACTCTGTTTACTACACTACCGTATTCACTCTGTTTAGCACACTACCGTATTCACTCTGTTTACAACACTACCGTATTCACTCTGTTTACAACACTACCGTATTCACTCTGTTTACAACACTACCGTATTCACTCTGTTTACTACACTACCGTATTCACTCTGTTTACTACACTACCGTATTCACTCTGTTTACTACACTACCGTATTCACTCTGTTTACTACACTACCGTATTCACTCTGTTTAGCACACTACCGTATTCACTCTGTTTACAACACTACCGTATTCACTCTGTTTACAACACTACCGTATTCACTCTGTTTACAACACTACCGTATTCACTCTGTTTACAACACTACCGTATTCACTCTGTTTACTACACTACCGTATTCACTCTATTTACAACACTACCGTATTCACTCTGTTTACAACACTACCGTATTCACTCTGTTTACAACACTACCGTATTCACTCTGTTTACTACACTACCGTATTCACTCTGTTTAGCACACTACCGTATTCACTCTGTTTAACACACTACCGTATTCACTCTGTTTACAACACTACCGTATTCACTCTGTTTACAACACTACCGTATTCACTCTGTTTACTACACTACCGTATTCACTCTGTTTAGCACACTACCGTATTCACTCTGTTTAACACACTACCGTATTCACTCTGTTTACAACACTACCGTATTCACTCTGTTTACAACACTACCGTATTCACTCTGTTTACTACACTACCGTATTCACTCTGTTTAGCACACTACCGTATTCACTCTGTTTACAACACTACCGTATTCACTCTGTTTATACAACACTACCGTATTCACTCTGTTTACAACACTACCGTATTCACTCTGTTTACTACACTACCGTATTCACTCTGTTTACTACACTACCGTATTCACTCTGTTTACTACACTACCGTATTCACTCTGTTTACTACACTACCGTATTCACTCTGTTTAGCACACTACCGTATTCACTCTGTTTACAACACTACCGTATTCACTCTGTTTACAACACTACCGTATTCACTCTGTTTACAACACTACCGTATTCACTCTGTTTACAACACTACCGTATTCACTCTGTTTACTACACTACCGTATTCACTCTGTTTACAACACTACCGTATTCACTCTGTTTACAACACTACCGTATTCACTCTGTTTACAACACTACCATATTCACTCTGTTTACTACACTACCGTATTCACTCTGTTTAGCACACTACCGTATTCACTCTGTTTAACACACAACCGTATTCACTCTGTTTACAACACTACCGTATTCACTCTGTTTACAACACTACCGTATTCACTCTGTTTACTACACTACCGTATTCACTCTGTTTAGCACACTACCGTATTCACTCTGTTTACAACACTACCGTATTCACTCTGTTTACAACACTACCGTATTCACTCTGTTTACAACACTACCGTATTCACTCTGTTTACTACACTACCGTATTCACTCTGTTTACTACACTACCGTATTCACTCTGTTTACTACACTACCGTATTCACTCTGTTTACTACACTACCGTATTCACTCTGTTTAACACACTACCGTATTCACTCTGTTTACAACACTACCGTATTCACTCTGTTTACTACACTACCGTATTCACTCTGTTTACTACACTACCGTATTCACTCTGTTTACTACACTACCGTATTCACTCTGTTTACTACACTACCGTATTCACTCTGTTTACTACACTACCGTATTCACTCTGTTTACTACACTACCGTATTCACTCTGTTTACAACACTACCGTATGCACTCTGTTTACTACACTACCGTATTCACTCTGTTTAACACACTACCGTATTCACTCTGTTTACAACACTACCGTATTCACTCTGTTTAACACACTACCGTATTCACTCTGTTTACAACACTACCGTATTCACTCTGTTTACTACACTACCGTATTCACTCTGTTTACTACACTACCGTATTCACTCTGTTTACAACACTACCGTATTCACTCTGTTTAACACACTACCGTATTCACTCTGTTTAGAACACTACCGTATTCACTCTGTTTAACACACTACCGTATTCACTCTGTTTACAACACTACCGTATTCACTCTGTTTACTACACTACCGTATTCACTCTGTTTACTACACTACCGTATTCACTCTGTTTACAACACTACCGTATTCACTCTGTTTACAACACTACCGTATTCACTCTGTTTACTACACTACCGTATTCACTCTGTTTACTACACTACCGTATTCACTCTGTTTACAACACTACCGTATTCACTCTGTTTACAACACTACCGTATTCACTATGTTTACTACACTACCGTATTCACTCTGTTTACTACACTACCGTATTCACTCTGTTTAGCACACACTATTCACTCTGTTTAGTACACTCGTATTCACTCTGTTTACTACACTACCGTATTCACTCTGTTTAGAACACTACCGTATTCACTCTGTTTAGAACACTACCGTATTCACTCTGTTTACTACACTACCGTATTCACTCTGTTTAGCACACTACCGTATTCACTCTGTTTACAACACTACCGTATTCACTCTGTTTACTACACTACCGTATTCACTCTGTTTAGCACACTACCCTATTCACTATGTTTACTACACTACCGTATTCACTCTGTTTACTACACTACCGTATTCACTCTGTTTAGCACACTACCGTATTCACTCTGTTTACAACACTACCGTATTCACTCTGTTTACAACACTACCGTATTCACTCTGTTTACAACACTACCGTATTCACTCTGTTTACAACACTACCGTATTCACTCTGTTTACTACACTACCGTATTCACTCTGTTTACAACACTACCGTATTCACTCTGTTTACAACACTACCGTATTCACTCTGTTTACAACACTACCGTATTCACTCTGTTTACTACACTACCGTATTCACTCTGTTTAGCACACTACCGTATTCACTCTGTTTAACACACTACCGTATTCACTCTGTTTACAACACTACCGTATTCACTCTGTTTACAACACTACCGTATTCACTCTGTTTACTACACTACCGTATTCACTCTGTTTAGCACACTACCGTATTCACTCTGTTTACAACACTACCGTATTCACTCTGTTTACAACACTACCGTATTCACTCTGTTTACAACACTACCGTATTCACTCTGTTTACAACACTACCGTATTCACTCTGTTTACAACACTACCGTATTCACTCTGTTTACTACACTACCGTATTCACTCTTCTGTTTACAACACTACCGTATTCACTATGTTTACTACACTACCGTATTCACTCTGTTTACTACACTACCGTATTCACTCTGTTTAGCACACTACCGTATTCACTCTGTTTAGTACACTACCGTATTCACTCTGTTTACTACACTACCGTATTCACTCTGTTTAGAACACTACCGTATTCACTCTGTTTAGAACAGTACCGTATTCACTCTGTTTACTACACTACCGTATTCACTCTGTTTAGCACACTACCGTATTCACTCTGTTTACAACACTACCGTATGCAGTCTGTTTACTACACTACCGTATTCACTCTGTTTAGCACACTATCCTATTCACTATGTTTACTACACTACCGTATTCACTCTGTTTACTACACTACCGTATTCACTCTGTTTAGCACACTACCGTATTCACTCTGTTTACAACACTACCGTATTCACTCTGTTTACAACACTACCGTATTCACTCTGTTTACAACACTACCGTATTCACTCTGTTTACTACACTACCGTATTCACTCTGTTTACAACACTACCGTATTCACTCTGTTTACAACACTACCGTATTCACTCTGTTTACAACACTACCGTATTCACTCTGTTTACTACACTACCGTATTCACTCTGTTTAGCACACTACCGTATTCACTCTGTTTAACACACTACCGTATTCACTCTGTTTACAACACTACCGTATTCACTCTGTTTACAACACTACCGTATTCACTCTGTTTACTACACTACCGTATTCACTCTGTTTAGCACACTACCGTATTCACTCTGTTTACAACACTACCGTATTCACTCTGTTTACAACACTACCGTATTCACTCTGTTTACAACACTACCGTATTCACTCTGTTTACAACACTACCGTATTCACTCTGTTTACTACACTACCGTATTCACTCTGTTTACTACACTACCGTATTCACTCTGTTTACTACACTACCGTATTCACTCTGTTTACTACACTACCGTATTCACTCTGTTTACAACACTACCGTATTCTCTCTGTTTAACACACTACCGTATTCACTCTGTTTACAACACTACTGTATTCACTCTGTTTAACACACTACCGTATTCACTCTGTTTACAACACTACCGTATTCACTCTGTTTACTACACTACCGTATTCACTCTGTTTACTACACTACCGTATTCACTCTGTTTACTACACTACCGTATTCACTCTGTTTACTACACTACCGTATTCACTCTGTTTATTACACTACCGTATTCACTCTGTTTACTACACTACCGTATTCACTCTGTTTACAACACTACCGTATTCACTCTGTTTACTACACTACCGTATTCACTCTGTTTAACACACTACCGTATTCACTCTGTTTACAACACTACCGTATTCACTCTGTTTAACACACTACCGTATTCACTCTGTTTACAACACTACCGTATTCACTCTGTTTACTACACTACCGTATTCACTCTGTTTACTACACTACCGTATTCACTCTGTTTACAACACTACCGTATTCACTCTGTTTAACACACTACCGTATTCACTCTGTTTAGAACACTACCGTATTCACTCTGTTTAACACACTACCGTATTCACTCTGTTTACAACACTACCGTATTCACTCTGTTTACTACACTACCGTATTCACTCTGTTTACTACACTACCGTATTCACTCTGTTTACAACACTACCGTATTCACTCTGTTTACTACACTACCGTATTCACTCTGTTTACTACACTACCGTATTCACTCTGTTTACAACACTACCGTATTCACTCTGTTTACAACACTACCGTATTCACTATGTTTACTACACTACCGTATTCACTCTGTTTACTACACTACCGTATTCACTCTGTTTAGCACACTACCGTATTCACTCTGTTTAGTACACTACCGTATTCACTCTGTTTACTACACTACCGTATTCACTCTGTTTAGAACACTACCGTATTCACTCTGTTTAGAACACTACCGTATTCACTCTGTTTACTACACTACCGTATTCACTCTGTTTAGCACACTACCGTATTCACTCTGTTTACAACACTACCGTATTCACTCTGTTTACTACACTACCGTATTCACTCTGTTTACTACACTACCGTATTCACTCTGTTTACTACACTACCATATTCACTCTGTTTACTACACTACCGTATTCACTCTGTTTACAACACTACCGTATTCTCTCTGTTTAACACACTACCGTATTCACTCTGTTTACAACACTACTGTATTCACTCTGTTTAACACACTACCGTATTCACTCTGTTTACAACACTACCGTATTCACTCTGTTTACTACACTACCGTATTCACTCTGTTTACTACACTACCGTATTCACTCTGTTTACTACACTACCGTATTCACTCTGTTTACTACACTACCGTATTCACTCTGTTTATTACACTACCGTATTCACTCTGTTTACTACACTACCGTATTCACTCTGTTTACAACACTACCGTATTCACTCTGTTTACTACACTACCGTATTCACTCTGTTTAACACACTACCGTATTCACTCTGTTTACAACACTACCGTATTCACTCTGTTTAACACACTACCGTATTCACTCTGTTTACAACACTACCGTATTCACTCTGTTTACTACACTACCGTATTCACTCTGTTTACTACACTACCGTATTCACTCTGTTTACAACACTACCGTATTCACTCTGTTTAACACACTACCGTATTCACTCTGTTTAGAACACTACCGTATTCACTCTGTTTAACACACTACCGTATTCACTCTGTTTACAACACTACCGTATTCACTCTGTTTACTACACTACCGTATTCACTCTGTTTACTACACTACCGTATTCACTCTGTTTACAACACTACCGTATTCACTCTGTTTACTACACTACCGTATTCACTCTGTTTACTACACTACCGTATTCACTCTGTTTACAACACTACCGTATTCACTCTGTTTACAACACTACCGTATTCACTATGTTTACTACACTACCGTATTCACTCTGTTTACTACACTACCGTATTCACTCTGTTTAGCACACTACCGTATTCACTCTGTTTAGTACACTACCGTATTCACTCTGTTTACTACACTACCGTATTCACTCTGTTTAGAACACTACCGTATTCACTCTGTTTAGAACACTACCGTATTCACTCTGTTTACTACACTACCGTATTCACTCTGTTTAGCACACTACCGTATTCACTCTGTTTACAACACTACCGTATTCACTCTGTTTACTACACTACCGTATTCACTCTGTTTAGCACACTACCCTATTCACTATGTTTACTACACTACCGTATTCACTCTGTTTACTACACTACCGTATTCACTCTGTTTAGCACACTACCGTATTCACTCTGTTTACAACACTACCGTATTCACTCTGTTTACAACACTACCGTATTCACTCTGTTTACAACACTACCGTATTCACTCTGTTTACAACACTACCGTATTCACTCTGTTTACTACACTACCGTATTCACTCTGTTTACAACACTACCGTATTCACTCTGTTTACAACACTACCGTATTCACTCTGTTTACAACACTACCGTATTCACTCTGTTTACTACACTACCGTATTCACTCTGTTTAGCACACTACCGTATTCACTCTGTTTAACACACTACCGTATTCACTCTGTTTACAACACTACCGTATTCACTCTGTTTACAACACTACCGTATTCACTCTGTTTACTACACTACCGTATTCACTCTGTTTAGCACACTACCGTATTCACTCTGTTTACAACACTACCGTATTCACTCTGTTTACAACACTACCGTATTCACTCTGTTTACAACACTACCGTATTCACTCTGTTTACAACACTACCGTATTCACTCTGTTTACTACACTACCGTATTCACTCTTCTGTTTACAACACTACCGTATTCACTATGTTTACTACACTACCGTATTCACTCTGTTTACTACACTACCGTATTCACTCTGTTTAGCACACTACCGTATTCACTCTGTTTAGTACACTACCGTATTCACTCTGTTTACTACACTACCGTATTCACTCTGTTTAGAACACTACCGTATTCACTCTGTTTAGAACACTACCGTATTCACTCTGTTTACTACACTACCGTATTCACTCTGTTTAGCACACTACCGTATTCACTCTGTTTACAACACTACCGTATTCAGTCTGTTTACTACACTACCGTATTCACTCTGTTTAGCACACTATCCTATTCACTATGTTTACTACACTACCGTATTCACTCTGTTTACTACACTACCGTATTCACTCTGTTTAGCACACTACCGTATTCACTCTGTTTACAACACTACCGTATTCACTCTGTTTACAACACTACCGTATTCACTCTGTTTACAACACTACCGTATTCACTCTGTTTACTACACTACCGTATTCACTCTGTTTACAACACTACCGTATTCACTCTGTTTACAACACTACCGTATTCACTCTGTTTACAACACTACCGTATTCACTCTGTTTACTACACTACCGTATTCACTCTGTTTAGCACACTACCGTATTCACTCTGTTTAACACACTACCGTATTCACTCTGTTTACAACACTACCGTATTCACTCTGTTTACAACACTACCGTATTCACTCTGTTTACTACACTACCGTATTCACTCTGTTTAGCACACTACCGTATTCACTCTGTTTACAACACTACCGTATTCACTCTGTTTACAACACTACCGTATTCACTCTGTTTACAACACTACCGTATTCACTCTGTTTACAACACTACCGTATTCACTCTGTTTACTACACTACCGTATTCACTCTGTTTACTACACTACCGTATTCACTCTGTTTACTACACTACCGTATTCACTCTGTTTACTACACTACCGTATTCACTCTGTTTACAACACTACCGTATTCACTCTGTTTACTACACTACCGTATTCACTCTGTTTACTACACTACCGTATTCACTCTGTTTACTACACTACCGTATTCACTCTGTTTACTACACTACCGTATTCACTCTGTTTACTACACTACCGTATTCACTCTGTTTACTACACTACCGTATTCACTCTGTTTACAACACTACCGTATTCACTCTGTTTACTACACTACCGTATTCACTCTGTTTACTACACTACCGTATTCACTCTGTTTACTACACAAATCAAATCAAATCAAATCAAATTTATTTATATAGCCCTTCGTACATCAGCTGATATCTCAAAGTGCTGTACAGAAACCCAGCCTAAAACCCCAAACAGCAAACAATGCAGGTGTAAAAGCACGGTGGCTAGGAAAAACTCCCTAGAAAGGCCAAAACCTAGGAAGAAACCTAGAGAGGAACCGGGCTATGTGGGGTGGCCAGTCCTCTTCTGGCTGTGCCGGGTAGAGATTATAACAGAACATGACCAAGATGTTCAAATGTTCATAAATGACCAGCATGGTCGAATAATAATAAGGCAGAACAGTTGAAACTGGAGCAGCAGCACAGTCAGGTGGACTGGGGACAGCAAGGAGCCTTCATGTCAGGTAGTCCTGGGGCACGGTCCTAGGGCTCAGGTCAGTTGAAACTGGAGCAGGAGCATGGCCAGGTGGACTGGGGACAGCAAGGAGTCCTCATGTCAGGTAGTCCTGGGACATGGTCCTAGGGCTCAGGTCCTCCGAGAGAGAGAAAGAAAGAGAGAACACTACCGTATTCACTCTGTTTACTACACTACCGTATTCACTCTGTTTATTACACTACCGTATTCACTCTGTTTACTACACTACCGTATTCACTCTGTTTACAACACTACCGTATTCACTCTGTTTACTACACTACCGTATTCACTCTGTTTAACACACTACCGTATTCACTCTGTTTACTACACTACCGTATTCACTCTGTTTAGCACACTACCGTATTCACTCTGTTTACAACACTACCGTATTCACTCTGTTTACTACACTACCGTATTCACTCTGTTTTGCACACTACCCTATTCACTATGTTTACTACACTACCATATTCACTCTGTTTACTACACTACCGTATTCACTCTGTTTAGCACACTACCGTATTCACTCTGTTTACAACACTACCGTATTCACTCTGTTTACTACACTACCGTATTCACTCTGTTTACAACACTACCGTATTCACTCTGTTTACTACACTACCGTATTCACTCTGTTTACAACACTACCGTATTCACTCTGTTTACAACACTACCGTATTCACTCTGTTTACTACACTACCGTATTCACTCTGTTTTGCACACTACCCTATTCACTATGTTTACTACACTACCGTATTCACTCTGTTTACTACACTACCGTATTCACTCTGTTTACAACACTACCGTATTCACTCTGTTTACTACACTACCGTATTCACTCTGTTTACAACACTACCGTATTCACTCTGTTTACTACACTACCGTATTCACTCTGTTTACAACACTACCGTATTCACTCTGTTTACTACACTACCGTATTCACTCTGTTTACAACACTACCGTATTCACTCTGTTTACAACACTACCGTATTCACTCTGTTTACTACACTACCGTATTCACTCTGTTTACAACACTACCGTATTCACTCTGTTTACTACACTACCGTATTCACTCTGTTTACAACACTACCGTATTCACTCTGTTTACAACACTACCGTATTCACTCTGTTTACTACACTACCGTATTCACTCTGTTTACAACACTACCGTATTCACTCTGTTTACAACACTACCGTATTCACTCTGTTTACTACACTACCGTATTCACTCTGTTTACAACACTACCGTATTCACTCTGTTTACTACACTACCGTATTCACTCTGTTTAGCACACTACCGTATTCACTCTGTTTACAACACTACCGTATTCACTCTGTTTACAACACTACCGTATTCACTCTGTTTACTACACTACCGTATTCACTCTGTTTACAACACTACCGTATTCACTCTGTTTACTACACTACCGTATTCACTCTGTTTAGCACACTACCGTATTCACTCTGTTTACAACACTACCGTATTCACTATGTTTACTACACTACCGTATTCACTCTGTTTACTACACTACCGTATTCACTCTGTTTACAACACTACCGTATTCACTCTGTTTACTACACTACCGTATTCACTCTGTTTACAACACTACCGTATTCACTCTGTTTAGCACACTACCGTATTCACTCTGTTTACAACACTACCGTATTCACTCTGTTTACAACACTACCGTATTCACTCTGTTTAGCACACTACCGTATTCACTCTGTTTACAACACTACCGTATTCACTCTGTTTAACACACTACCGTATTCACTCTGTTTACAACACTACCATATTCACTCTGTTTAGCACACTACCGTATTCAGTCTGTTTACAACACTACCGTATTCACTCTGTTTAGCACACTACCGTATTCACTCTGTTTACAACACTACCGTATTCACTCTGTTTACAACACTACCGTATTCACTCTGTTTACAACACTACCGTATTCACTCTGTTTACAACACTACCGTATTCACTCTGTTTAGCACACTACCGTATTCACTATGTTTACTACACTACCGTATTCACTCTGTTTAGCACATGGTCTCACATGTGAATACTTAAAGAGATGGGTGGGGCTAAAGCTTAAGAGGGTGTGAACGATGCTGAGATGGGTGGGGCTAAAGCTTAAGAGGGTGTGAACAATGCTGAGATGGGTGGGGCTAAAGCTTAAGAGGGTGTGAACGATGCTGAGATGGGTGGGGCTAAAGCTTAAGAGGGTGTGAACGATGCTGAGATGGGTGGGGCTAAAGCTTAAGAGGGTGTGAACGATGCTGAGATGGGTGGGGCTAAAGCTTAAGAGGGTGTGAACGATGCTGAGATGGGTGGGGCTAAAGCTTAAGAGGGTGTGAACAATGCTGAGATGGGTGGGGCTAAAGCTTAAGAGGGTGTGAACAATGCTGAGATGGGTGGGGCTAAAGCTTAAGAGGGTGTGAACGATGCTGAAATGTGTGTAGACAAAGAAGAGCTCTCCAGTAGGTGAGAGCTCACGGGTCATTGTCTCAAAAATGGGATTACAAGTTTATCAACTTTCAAAGCAGCATTAATTTCCCCTTGTTCCTGAACTGTATTTATTAGCTCTGAGTCTCTACTTTTGTAAAAAATAAAAATAAATAAAAAAATGTTGCTACATGCCCCAATCTAGGTGGTGATGTAGAGAATAGGGCCCCAATGCAGGTGGTGATATAGAGAATAGGGCCCCAATGCAGGTGGTGATATAGAGAATAGGGCCCCAATCCAGGTGGTGATATAGAGAATAGGGCCCCAATCCAGGTGGTGATGTAGAGAATAGGGCCCCAATCCAGGTGGTGATATAGAGAATAGGGGCCCAATCCAGGTGGTGATATAGAGAATAGGGCCCCAATCCAGGTGGTGATGTAGAGAATAGGGCCCCAATCCAGGTGGTGATATAGAGAATAGGGCCCCAATCCAGGTGGTGATATAGAGAATAGGGCCCCAATCCAGGTGGTGATGTAGAGAATAGGGCCCCAATCCAGGTGGTGATATAGAGAATAGGGTGTCATAGTAGTGCACTACTATATAGGGAATAGGGCCCCAATCCAGGTGGTGATATAGAGAGTAGGGCCCCAATCCAGGTGGTGATATAGAGAATAGGGCCCCAATCCAGGTGGTGATATAGAGAATAGGGTGTCGTAGTAGTGCACTACTATATAGGGAATAGGGCCCCAGTGTCGTAGTAGTGCACTATATAGGGAATAGGGCCCCAGTGTCATAGTAGTGCACTATATAGGGAATAGGGCCCCAGTGTCATAGTAGTGCACTATATAGGGAATAGGTCCCCAGTGTCATAGTAGTGCACTATATAGGGAAGAGGATAACTGGAGGAGGAGGAGGAGATGAGACCTGGAGGAGAGGAGATCTGGAGAGGAGGTGGAGAGGAGGAGAGGAGACCTGGAGGAGAGGAGGAGGAGAGTAGGAGGAGAGGAGAGGAGGATGAGAGGAGATCTGGAGGAGAGGAGGAGGAGAGGAGACCTGTAAGAGAGGAGGAGTAGAGGAGATGAGGAGGAGGGGAGGAGACCTGGAGTAGGAGAAGAGGAGACCTGGAGTAGAGGAGGAGGGGAGGAGACCTGAAGGAGGAGAGGAGACCTGGAGGAGGATAGGAGGAGAGACCTGGAGGAGAGGAGGAGGGGAGGAGACCTGGAGGGGAGGAGACCTGGAGGGGAGGAGGAGGAGGAGGAGGAGAGGAGAGGAGACCTGGAGGAGAGGAGGGGAGGAGACCTGGAGGAAAGGAGACCTGGAGGGGAGGAGGAGGAGGAGAGAAGGGGAGACCTGGAGGAGAGGAGGAGAGTAGGACGGGAGGAGACCTGGAGGAGGAGGAGGAGGAGGAGAGTAGAGGAGGGGAGACCTGGAGGAGAGGAGGAGAGGAGGAGAGTAGGATGGGAGGAGACCTGGAGGAGGAAGAGGAGGAGAGTAGAGGAGGAGGGGAGGAGACCTGGACGAGAGGAGGAGGGTAGGAGGGGAGGAGGAGAGTAGAGGAGAGGAGGAGAGGAGAACAGGAGGAGAGGAGAACGGATGAGAGGAGGAGAGGAGAACAGGAGGAGAGGAGAACAGGAGGACAGGAGAACAGGAGGAGAGGAGGAGAGGAGAACAGGAGGAGGAGAACATAAGGAGAGGAGGAGAGGAGGAGAGGAGGAGAGGAGAACGGATGAGAGGAGGAGAGGAGAACAGGAGGAGAACAGGAGGAGAGGAGGAGAGGAGAACAGGAGGAGAGGGGGAGAGGAGGAGAGGAGAACAGGAGGAGAGGAGGAGAGGAGAACAGGAGGAGAGGAGAACGGATGAGAGGAGGAGAGGAGAACAGGGGGAGCGGAGGAGAGGAGAACAGGAGGAGTGGAGGAGAGGAGAACAGGAGGAGAGGAGGAGAGGAGAACAGGAGGAGAGGAGGAGAGGAGAACATAAGGAGAGGAGGAGCGGAGGAGAGGAGGAGAGGAGGATAGGAGAACAGGAGGAGAGGAGGAGAGGAGAACATAAGGAGAGGAGGAGCAGAGGAGAGGAGGAGAGGAGGAGAAGAGGAGAGGAGAACAGGGGGAGCGGAGGAGAGGAGAACAGGAGGAGAGGAGGAGAGGAGAACAGGAGGAGAGGAGGAGAGGAGAACATAAGGAGAGGAGGAGCAGAGGAGAGGAGGAGAGGGGGAGAGGAGGAGAGGAGAACAGGAGGAGAGGAGAACAGGAGGAGAGGAGGAGAGGAGAACAGGAGGAGAGGAGAACAGGAGGAGAGGAGGAGCGGAGGAGAAGAGGAGAAGAGGAGAGGAGGAGCGGAGGAGAGGAGGAGAGGAGGAGAGGAGAACAGGAGGAGAGGAGGAGAGGAGAACAGGAGGAGAGGATTAGAGGAGAACAGGAGGAGAGGAGGAGAGGAGAACAGGAGGAGAGGAGGAGAGGAGAACAGGAGGAGAGGAGGAGAGGAGAACAGGAGGAGAGGGGGAGAGGAGGAGAACAGGAGAACAGGAGGAGAGGAGAACAGGAGGAGAGGAGAACAGGAGGAGAGGAGGAGAGGAGAACAGGAGGAGAGGAGGAGAGGAGGAGAGGAGAACAGGAGGAGAGGAGGAGGGGAGAACAGGAGGAGGAGAACATAAGGGGAGGAGAACAGGAGGAGAGGAGGAGAGGAGAACAGGAGGAGAGGAGGAGAGGAGAACAGGAGGAGAGGAGGAGAGGAGAACAGGAGGAGAGGAGGAGAGGAGAACGGATGAGAGGAGGAGAGGAGAACAGGAGGAGAGGAGGAGGGGAGAACAGGAGGAGGAGAACATAAGGAGAGGAGGAGCGGAGGAGAGGAGGAGAGGAGAACAAGAGGAGAGGAGGATGAGAGTAGGAGGAGAGGAGAGGAGGATGAGAGGAGATCTGGAGGAGAGGAGGAGGAGAGGAGACCTGTAAGAGAGGAGGAGTAGAGGAGATGAGGAGGAGGGGAGGAGACCTGGAGTAGGAGAAGAGGAGACCTGGAGTAGAGGAGGAGGGGAGGAGACCTGAAGGAGGAGAGGAGACCTGGAGGAGGATAGGAGGAGAGACCTTGAGGAGAGGAGGAGGGGAGGAGACCTGGAGGGGAGGAGACCTGGAGGGGAGGAGACCTGGAGGGGAGGAGGAGGAGGAGGAGAGGAGAGGAGACCTGGAGGAGAGGAGGGGAGGAGACCTGGAGGAAAGGAGACCTGGAGGGGAGGAGGAGGAGGAGAGAAGGGGAGACCTGGAGGAGAGGAGGAGAGTAGGACGGGAGGAGACCTGGAGGAGGAGGAGGAGGAGGAGGAGGAGGAGGAGGAGGAGGAGGAGGAGGAGGAGGAGGAGGAGGGGAGGAGGAGAGTAGAGGAGGGAGACCTGGAGGAGAGGAGGAGAGGAGGAGAGTAGGATGGGAGGAGACCTGGAGGAGGAAGAGGAGGAGAGTAGAGGAGGAGGGGAGGAGACCTGGACGAGAGGAGGAGGGTAGGAGGGGAGGAGGAGAGTAGAGGAGGAGGAGGGGAGGGGACTTGGAGGAGAGGAGGAGAGTAGGAAAGAAGACCTGGAGGGGAGAACAGGAGGAGGAGAACATAAGGAGAGGAGGAGCGGAGTAGAGGAGGAGAGGAGGAGAGGAGAACAGGAGGAGAGGAGAACGGATGAGAGGAGGAGAGGAGAACAGGAGGAGAGGAGAACAGGAGGAGAGGAGAACAGGAGGAGAGGAGGAGAGGAGAACAGGAGGAGGAGAACATAAGGAGAGGAGGAGAGGAGGAGAGGAGGAGAGGAGAACGGATGACAGGAGGAGAGGAGAACAGGAGGAGAACAGGAGGAGAGGAGGAGAGGAGAACAGGAGGAGAGGGGGAGAGGAGGAGAGGAGAACAGGAGGAGAGGAGGAGAGGAGAACAGGAGGAGAGGAGAACGGATGAGAGGAGGAGAGGAGAACAGGAGGAGAGGAGGAGAGGAGAACAGGAGGAGAGGAGGAGAGGAGAACAGGAGGAGAGGAGGAGAGGAGAACATAAGGAGCGGAGGAGAGGAGGAGAGGAGGAGAGGAGGAGCGGAGGAGAGGAGGAGAGGAGAACAGGAGGAGAGGAGGAGAGGAGAACAGGAGGAGAGGAGGAGAGGAGAACAGGAGGAGAGGAGGAGAGGGAGAACAGGAGGAGAGGAGGAGGAGGGAGGAGGGGGGAGAGGAGGAGAGGAGGAGAGGAGAACAGGAGGAGAGGAGGAGAGGAGAACATAAGGAGAGGAGGAGCAGAGGAGAGGAGGAGAAGAGGAGAGGAGGAGCGGAGGAGAGGAGGAGAGGAGGAGAGGAGAACAGGAGGAGAGGAGGAGAGGAGAACAGGAGGAGAGGAGGAGAGGAGAACAGGAGGAGAGGAGGAGAGGGAGAACAGGAGGAGAGGAGGAGAGGAGAACAGGAGGAGAGGAGGAGAGGAGAACAGGAGGAGAGGGGGAGAGGAGGAGAACAGGAGGAGAGGAGAACAGGAGGAGAGGAGGAGAGGAGAACGGATGAGAGGAGGAGAGGAGAACAGGAGGAGAGGAGGAGGGGAGAACAGGAGGAGGAGAACATAAGGAGAGGAGGAGCGGAGGAGAGGAGGAGAGGAGAACAAGAGGAGAGGAGGATGAGAGGAGGAGGAGAGGAGAGGAGGATGAGAGGAGATCTGGAGGAGAGGAGGAGGAGAGGAGACCTGTAAGAGAGGAGGAGTAGAGGAGATGAGGAGGAGGGGAGGAGACCTGGAGTAGGAGAAGAGGAGACCTGGAGTAGAGGAGGAGGGGAGGAGACCTGAAGGAGGAGAGGAGACCTGGAGGAGGATAGGAGGAGAGACCTTGAGGAGAGGAGGAGGGGAGGAGACCTGGAGGGGAGGAGACCTGGAGGGAGGAGACCTGGAGGGGAGGAGGAGGAGGAGGAGAGGAGAGGAGACCTGGAGGAGAGGAGGGGAGGAGACCTGGAGGAAAGGAGACCTGGAGGGGAGGAGGAGGAGGAGAGAAGGGGAGACCTGGAGGAGAGGAGGAGAGTAGGACGGGAGGAGACCTGGAGGAGGAGGAGGAGGAGGAGGAGGAGGAGGAGAGTAGAGGAGGGGAGACCTGGAGGAGAGGAGGAGAGGAGGAGAGTAGGATGGGAGGAGACCTGGAGGAGGAAGAGGAGGAGAGTAGAGGAGGAGGGGAGGAGACCTGGACGAGAGGAGGAGGGTAGGAGGGGAGGAGGAGAGTAGAGGAGGAGGAGGGGAGGGGACTTGGAGGAGAGGAGGAGAGTAGGAAAGAAGACCTGGAGGGGAGAACAGGAGGAGGAGAACATAAGGAGAGGAGGAGCGGAGGAGAGGAGGAGAGGAGGAGAGGAGGAGAGGAGAACAGGAGGAGAGGAGAACGGATGAGAGGAGGAGAGGAGAACAGGAGGAGAGGAGAACAGGAGGAGAGGAGAACAGGAGGAGAGGAGGAGAGGAGAACAGGAGGAGGAGAACATAAGGAGAGGAGGAGAGGAGGAGAGGAGGAGAGGAGAACGGATGAGAGGAGGAGAGGAGAACAGGAGGAGAACAGGAGGAGAGGAGGAGAGGAGAACAGGAGGAGAGGGGAGAGGAGGAGGAGAGGGAGAACAGGAGGAGAGGAGGAGAGGAGAACAGGAGGAGGGAGAACGGATGAGAGGAGGAGAGGGAGAACAGGAGGAGAGGAGGAGAGGAGAACAGTAGGAGAGGAGGAGAGGAGAACAGGAGGAGAGGAGGAGAGGAGAACATAAGGAGCGGAGGAGAGGAGGAGAGGAGGAGAGGAGGAGCGGAGGAGAGGAGGAGAGGAGAACAGGAGGAGAGGAGGAGAGGAGAACAGGAGGAGAGGAGGAGAGGAGAACAGGAGGAGAGGAGGAGAGGAGAACAGGAGGAGAGGAGGAGAGGAGAACAGGAGGAGAGGGGAGAGGAGGAGAGGAGGAGAGGAGAACAGGAGGAGAGGAGGAGAGGAGAACATAAGGAGAGGAGGAGCAGAGGAGAGGAGGAGAAGAGGAGAGGAGGAGCGGAGGAGAGGAGGAGAGGAGGAGAGGAGAACAGGAGGAGAGGAGGAGAGGAGAACAGGAGGAGAGGAGGAGAGGAGAACAGGAGGAGAGGAGGAGAGGAGAACAGGAGGAGAGGAGGAGAGGAGAACAGGAGGAGAGGAGAACAGGAGGAGAGGGGAGAGGAGGAGAACAGGAGGAGAGGAGAACAGGAGGAGAGGAGAACAGGAGGAGAGGAGGAGAGGAGAACAGGAGGAGAGGAGGAGAGGAGAACAGGAGGAGAGGAGGAGAGGAGACTAGGAGGAGAGGAGGAGGGGAGAACAGGAGGAGGAGAACATAAGGGGAGGAGAACAGGAGGAGAGGAGAACAGGAGGAGAGGAGGAGAGGAGGAGAGGAGAACAGGAGGAGAGGAGGAGAGGAGGAGAGGAGGAGAGGAGAACGGATGAGAGGAGGAGAGGAGAACAGGAGGAGAGGAGGATGGGAGAACAGGAGGAGGAGAACATAAGGAGAGGAGGAGAGGAGAACAGGAGGAGAGGAGGAGAGGAGGAGAATGCATTATGTGAAATGCTCACTGCTCTGTTGGGAGGAAAAGAGAAAAGCTATCTCACCTTTGATTGTCCTTTCAGCCTGTACTTACAAGACGCATCCCAAATGGCTCCCTATATAGTGCACTATTTTTGACCAGGGCTCGTAGGGGCTTTAGTCAAAAGTAGTGCACTATATAGGGAATAGGGTGTCATTTGGGACATAGGCCCAGATCTGAGCCAAATGGCCTTATCACCCTGAGAGTAGAGATTGTTATCCTACCTAATGCTTCTGATGCTTAGAGGAAAGTGGATTTAGAATAGGTCTTACAATACGATAGGTGACTTAGACAACACCTACCGTTGTAAGGGGGTGAGACCTGGGTTCAATGCTATTTGTCCTTACAATACGATAGGTGACTTAGACAAACACCTAACGTTGTAAGGGGGTGAGACCTGGGTTCAATGCTATTTGTCCTTACAATACGATAGGTGACTTAGACAAACACCTAACGTTGTAATGGGGTGAGACCTGGGTTCAATGCTATTTGAAATCATGTCAAGTCCATTAGTTGTGCTTGATTGAGCTTGTCTGTTGGAATGTGACCAATCAGAAAAGTCCCAAAAGTGAAAACACCACCCAATGCAACCACTAGTTCAACCTAGGTGCGTACAATATGTACAATGTTTATCAGATGTTATTGGTCATATTTATCAGATGTTATTGGTCCATATTTATCAGATGTTATTGGTCCATATTTAACAGATGTTATTGGTCCATATTTAACAGATGTTATTGGTCCATATTTATCAGATGTTATTGGTCCATATTTATCAGATGTTATTGGTCCATATTTATCAGATGTTATTGGTCCATATTTATCAGATGTTATTGGTCCATATTTAACAGATGTTATTGGTCCATATTTAACAGATGTTATTGGTCCATATTTATCAGATGTTATTGGTCCATATTTATCAGATGTTATTGGTCCATATTTAACAGATGTTATTGGTCCATATTTAACAGATGTTATTGGTCCATATTTAACAGATGTTATTGGTCCATATTTATCAGATGTTATTGCTCCATATTTATCAGATGTTATTGGTCCATATTTATCAGATGTTATTGGTCCATATTTAGCAGATGTTATTGGTCCATATTTAGCAGATGTTATTGCTCCATATTTATCAGATGTTATTGGTCCATATTTATCAGATGTTATTGGTCCATATTTATCAGATGTTATTGGTCCATATTTATCAGATGTTATTGGTCCATATTTATCAGATGTTATTGGTCCATATTCATCAGATGTTATTGGTCCATATTCATCAGATGTTATTGGTCCATATTCATCAGATGTTATTGGTCCATATTCATCAGATGTTATTGGTCCATATTCATCAGATGTTATTGGTCCATATTTATCAGATGTTATTGGTCCATACACATATTTATCAGATGTTATTGGTCCATATTCCTCAGATGTTATTGGTCCATATTTATAAGATGTTATTGGTCCATACACATATTTATCAGATGTTATTGGTCCATATTTATCATATGTTATTGGTCCATATTTAACAGATGTTATTGGTCCATATTTATCAGATGTTATTGGTCCATACACATATTTATCAGATGTTATTGGTCCATATTTATCAGATGTTATTGGTCCATATTTAACAGATGTTATTGGTCCATATTTATCAGATGTTATTGGTCCATATTTATCAGATGTTATTGGTCATATTTAGCAGATGTTATTGGTCATATTTAGCAGATGTTATTGGTCCATATTTATCAGATGTTATTGGTCCATATTTATCAGATGTTATTGGTCCATATTTATCAGATGTTATTGGTCCATATTTATCAGATGTTATTGGTCCATATTTATCAGATGTTATTGGTCCATATTTATCAGATGTTATTGGTCCATACACATATTTATCAGATGTTATTGGTCCATATTTATCAGATGTTATTGGTCCATATTTATCAGATGTTATTGGTCCATACACATATTTATCAGATGTTATTGGTCCATATTTATCAGATGTTATTGGTCCATATTTATCAGATGTTATTGGTCCATACACATATTTAGCAGATGTTATTGGTCCATATTTATCAGATGTTATTGGTCCATATTTATCAGATGTTATTGGTCCATACACATATTTATCAGATGTTATTGGTCCATATTTATCAGATGTTATTGGTCCATATTTATCAGATGTTATTGGTCCATATTTATCAGATGTTATTGGTCCATACACATATTTATCAGATGTTATTGGTCCATATTTATCAGATGTTATTGGTCCATATTTATCAGATGTTATTGGTCCATATTTATCAGATGTTATTGGTCCATATTTATCAGATGTTATTGGTCATATTTAGCAGATGTTATTGGTCATATTTAGCAGATGTTATTGGTCCATATTTAGCAAATGTTATTGGTCCATATTTATCAGATGTTATTGGTCCATATTTATCAGATGTTATTGGTCCATATTTATCAGATGTTATTGGTCCATATTTAACAGATGTTATTGGTCCATATTTATCAGATGTTATTGGTCCATATTTATCAGATGTTATTGGTCCATATTTATCAGATGTTATTGGTCCATATTTATCAGATGTTATTGGTCCATATTTAACAGATGTTATTGGTCCATATTTATCAGATGTTATTGGTCCATATTTATCAGATGTTATTGGTCCATATTTATCAGATGTTATTGGTCCATATTTATCAGATGTTATTGGTCCATATTTAACAGATGTTATTGGTCCATATTTATCAGATGTTATTGGTCCATATTTATCAGATGTTATTGGTCCATATTTAGCAGATGTTATTGGTCATATTTAGCAGATGTTATTGGTCCATATTTAGCAGATGTTATTGGTCCATATTTATCAGATGTTATTGGTCCATATTTATCAGATGTTATTGGTCCATATTTATCAGATGTTATTGGTCCATATTTATCAGATGTTATTGGTCATATTTAGCAGATGTTATTGGTCATATTTAGCAGATGTTATTGGTCCATATTTAGCAGATGTTATTGGTCCATATTTAACAGATGTTATTGGTCCATATTTATCAGATGTTATTGGTCCATTTTCAACAGATGTTATTGGTCCATATTTATCAGATGTTATTGGTCCATATTTATCAGATGTTATTGGTCCATATTTAACAGATGTTATTGGTCCATATTTATCAGATGTTATTGGTCATATTTAGCAGATGTTATTGGTCATATTTAGCAGATGTTATTGGTCCATATTTATCAGATGTTATTGGTCATATTTAGCAGATGTTATTGGTCCATATTTATCAGATGTTATTGGTCCATATTTATCAGATGTTATTGGTCCATATTTA
Source organism: Oncorhynchus keta (assembly GCF_023373465.1). NCBI lineage: Eukaryota > Metazoa > Chordata > Actinopteri > Salmoniformes > Salmonidae > Oncorhynchus > Oncorhynchus keta. The sequence continues at coordinate 6,061,180 of NC_068435.1, read as the reverse complement.
TCAGATGTTATTGGTCCATATTTATCAGATGTTATTGGTCATATTTAGCAGATGTTATTGGTCATATTTAGCAGATGTTATTGGTCCATATTTAGCAGATGTTATTGGTCCATATCTATCAGATGTTATTGGTCCATATTTATAAGATGTTATTGGTCAGATACACATATTTAGCAAATGTTATTGGTCCATATTTATCAGATGTTATTGGTCCATATTTATAATATAATAATAATATATGCCATTTAGCAGACGCTTTTATCCAAAGCGACTTACAGTCATGTGTGCATACATTCTACGTATGGGTGGTCCCGGGATTCGAACCCACTACCCTGGCGTTACAAGCGCCATGCTCTACCAACTGAGCTACAGATTAAAGGACTATTATATTACATTATCAGATGTTATTGGTCAGATTCACATATTTAGCAAATGTTATTGCGGGTTGTAGTGAAATGCTTGTGTTCCTAGCTCCAACAGTGCAGTAATATCTAACTAAATGCTTGTGTTCCTAGCTCCAACAGTGCAGTAATATCTAACTAAATGCTTGTGTTCCTAGCTCCAACAGTGCAGTAATATCTAACTAAATGCTTGTGTTCCTAGCTCCAACAGTGCAGTAATATCTAACTAAATGCTTGTGTTCCTAGCTCCAACAGTGCAGTAGTATCTAACAATTCACAACAATACACACACATCTAAAAGTAAAAGAATGGAATAAGAAATATATAAATATTAGGATGAGCGATGTCGGAGTAGCATTGACTAGAATACAGTATATACTGTACATATGAGATGAGTAAATCAGTATGTTGTAACGACGTTCTTCGTTTGTCGAAAGAGAGTCGGACCGAAATGCAGCGTGGTGGTTACTCATGTTCTTTAATGAATGAATCGCGATACATGAACTAACTCATACAAATACAAAACAACAAACGGAACGTGAAACCTAATTACAGCCTATCTGGTGAAACTACACAGAGACAGGAACAATCACCCACGAAATACACAGTGAAACCCAGGCTACCTAAATATGGTTCCCCATCAGAGACAACAAGAATCACCTGACTCTGATTGAGAACCGCCTCAGGCAGCCAAGCATATACAACACCCCTACTCAGCCACAATCCCAATAACTACAAAACCCCAATACGAAATACAGCAAAATAAACCCATGTCACACCCTGGCCTGACCAAATAATTAACGAAAACACAAAATACTAAGACCAAGGCGTGACATATGTAAACATTATGTCTATGTACTGACCTCGCCTTCTTGATGATAACGGGGTGAACAGGCAGTGGCTCAGGTGGTTGATATCCTTGATGATCTTTTCTGCCTTCCTGTGACATCGGGTGTTGTAGGTGTCCTGGAAGGCAGGCAGTTTGCCCCCCGGTGATGCGTTGGTCAGACCACACCACCCTCTGGAGAGCCCTGCGGTTGCGGGCGGTGCAGTTTCCATACCAGGCGGTGATACAGCCCGACAGGATGCTTTCAATTGTGCATCTGTAAAAGTTTCTGAGGGTCTTAGGGGCCAAGCTGAATTTCTTCAGCCTCCTGAGGTTGAAGAAGCGTTGTTGCGAGGCGCCTCACTGTCTGATGATGTTAATAATGACTGTAAACTATTTTGGCCTCGAGGAGTGTCTCCTCTTTAACATCAAAGACTGTGATTTAATCACCAATACATGAAGCCAATCATCAGACTGGAGAAATGCTGGGATTTAATTCTACTACACACACACACACACACACACACACACACACACACACACACACACACACACACACACACACACACACACACACACACACACACACACACACACACACACACACACACACACACACACACACACACACACACACACACACACACACACACACACACACACCGACCAGCTCGTCAGCTTTCTGCTCATTGATTAAAATCTATTCAGCACCGTTCCAGACAGCAGACAGAGTGAGGCTGAAGCATCAAAGCAGTTTAAAAACGCTGGACTTCTTAAATGACTGGAGCTGATTGACGTTATTATGAATTAATGTATTCACAGTTTTATCTTGGAGTTTCAGAGATACTTTAACTTGCTTAGAACTTGCCTCTAACGTTTTGCAAAACCGGTACCATCAGATCTAACTCGTGGGAATCGAACTTTATTTAATTTTGCCAATAAAGTCTCAATACATTTAAAAGTTTTAAAAAACTGTGTTATTCAACAAGACTTGATTAAACTTAGCCATGAAATAAAGCCTTAGTTTGTAAGAGGCCAATCCGGAAGCTGCCTCAGTCCATTTTGGCCCACGCCATCTCATCCAATCGTGTGTGTGTGTGTGTGTGTGTGTGTGAGAGAGAGAAATGGGCCTGAAACCCTGAAGTTTTAACTAGGATCATTCCCTTGTTTATCCCACAGCTAGGATCTGATTGCATACTAGGGCTGCTCTAGGGAGGCCTCTGGTCTCTAAGTATGCCCCAAGGAAGGGAGGAAGAGGGCAGACTGGCACACCCCAATGTCTCTACGGCTGTTCCCAGACTCTGGTCTCTCAGTGCCCTCGGGGGTACAAGTACCCTCAGGGGCAAACAGGACAAACCCCAGTCTCACAGGCTAACTGGCAATACACACTGTCTGTTGGTGTGTCTGTCTGGGCCCAGATATGAAACAATGTCCCTCAGTGACAGACAAATTTGAAGTCAGCCCTATATCATTCAAATGATTACCAACTTCCTCTAGGAGTTCCTAGATGACCCTATCCAGCTGATGAAATGCCATGTAGCTAGAAACAGACAGTATACTTTTATAGGGCGATATGGCCAAAATATCAATGTTTTTGAAACATACAAGATCAACGATATGAGGCTTTCTCCATTCTGATTGTTTTCTACCATTTCAATCCAACTTCCAGACATCTTTTCCCTTCACATTTTCATACATTTTCAGCTCTTTTGTTAGCATTTCCACACTGTGCCCATCAGAGCTAGCTGGGCACAAATATGGGCAAACATCTATGCCTAGTTATTTGATGTACTGTTGGAGTCATGGAAATAGAATGATTGTTTTAATTCTATAGTTGGAATATCGTGTGCAGCTCCTTGAATCCATTGTTGTTTGACATGACAATGAATTAATAAGCCAGGGAGGAGTTATTGACAGGGTAGGAACCAAAGTGTTGGTCATGTTTCCAGGTGAACCTAATTAGATGTTACATTATGTTTTCTTACCTCCATATAGCTAGTTAGCATATTCATGCTTCGCCTATTCCTCTCTGATTTAGAAGATACCGTTGCACAAACAACGTGCTTATCTAGGTCAACACCAGCACTAGTACCAGGCTGTATTCGCTAGCTGGCTACGTTTGCAGCTAACTAACGATTGATTAGCATTAGCGGCTAACACAATTTATTTCCAACAACAACTTGCTAAGAAAAGAGAAAACTAGCAGACAGTAGGATACAAACTAATAGTGTAATTCTAGAAGGCTTGTGGAAAGCAGCATGTCACTAACGTCTCTCTGCATCCATCTGACCATGCAGAGGGAACGGTTAGAAAGTTCTCTAGACTCACGTGGTCGAGAAACTGCTCTCTCATTGAGTGACAGGGGGCGGGGCTTGGTGTGACACGGGGGCGGGGCTTGAGGTGGGAAGTGGAATGCAGCAGGAGGAGAAAGACGATTCAAGTAGCAAACAGAGTGAACTGTAAAAATGGACACGAGTTGGATCTGCGTATCACATTTAACAAGACAAACATTGAAATACCGTTAGAGAAGGTCAAGTAGAAACCCAAACCGGTTCCTGCATCAATACTGGTATGTAGTCAAATAACGTATACCGCTCAGCCTTATACTTTACCTGTTCAGATGAATAGCCAGGTAGACTAGGGCTGCTCTAGGGAGGCCTCGAGTTCAGTGTGTCAAATCGGAGGGTATGCTGTCCGGTCCTCTGGCAGTCTCTTTGGGGGTGCCACAGGGTTCAATTCTCGGACTGACTCTTTTCTCTGTATATATCAATGATGTTGCTCTTGCTGCGGGTGATTCCCTGATCCACCTCTACGCAGACGCAGACTGCCTGTGACTGGAACGAATTGCAAAAATCACTGAAGTTGGAGACTTTTATCTCCCTCACCAACTTCAAACATCAGCTATCTGAGCAGCTAACCGATCGCTGCAGCTGTACATAGTCTATTGGTAAATAGTCCACCCATTTTCACCTACCTCATCCCCATACTGTTTTTATTTATTTACTTTTCTGCTCTTTTGCACACCAATATCTCTACCTGTACATGACCATCTGATCATTTATCACTCCAGTGTTAATCTGCAAAATTGTAATTATTCACCTACCTCCTCATGCCTTTTGCACACATTGTATATAGACTCCCCTTTTTTTCTACTGTGTTATTGACTTGCTAATTGTTTACTCCATGTGTAACTCTGTGTTGTCTGCTCACACTGCTATGCTTTATCTTGGCCAGGTCGCAGTTGTAAATGTAAATGAGAACTTGTTCTCAACTAGCCTACCTGGTTAAATAAAGGTGAAATAAAAAATAAAATAAAAAAGATAGAAACAGACAGTACCTTTACCTGTTCAGATGAATAGCCAGGTAGATAGAAACAGACAGTACCTTTACCTGTTCAGATGAATAGCCAGGTAGCTCGAAACAGACAGTACCTTTACCTGTTCAGATGAATAGCCAGGTAGCTCGAAACAGACAGTACCTGTTCAGATGAATAGCCAGGTAGATAGAAACAGACAGTACCTTTACCTGTTCAGATGAATAGCCAGGTAGCTCGAAACAGACAGTACCTTTACCTGTTCAGATGAATAGCCAGGTAGATAGAAACAGACAGTACCTTTACCTGTTCAGATGAATAGCCAGGTAGCTCGAAACAGACAGTACCTGTTCAGAGAGCGGAGCGATCCAGCCAGTGGTCTTTCGTGGGTGACTCAGCTAGTCATATGATCTCTGTGCTGTAGGGCCTCCAGATGCCTTTACAACAGGAGCTATTTTTAGTACTGAGAGACCCAGCTGTTTCTCCTCTCCCTCTGTCATGGCTGATTCTTGTGCCAGCAGTGGGCTGCTGTTCCTTTCTCCCTCCCTGCTCCCCCCGAGACCCATTCTGTTCTGAGGGAATAATGGTCCAAGGAGGAGGAGAAGGGGAGGAAGAGGCGACGGGAATGAACCTCCTCCTGACAGAGATTAATCGTTTTTTTTTTTTTTTGTATTATGTTAAACACAATAGCAACTGTTACTCCAGACCAGCTCAACATCTTTTTGGCCTCGTTTGCATTCCAAATAAAAACCTGGTTCCCTATATATATATTACACTACTTTTCACTGGGGCCCATAATGATTAGTGATGATTTAGGGAATGTGGTGCCATTCAACTCAGTCTGCTAACTCAGTGCACACATTGATATGCGTACAACGATGATTTGGGGTGGGGGGTGGATGTGGGGTGGGGGGTGGATGTGGGGGGTGGATGTGGGGTGGGGGGGGTGGGGGTGGATGTGGGGTGGGGGGTGGATGTGGGGTGGGGTGGGTGGATGTGGGGTGGGGGGGTGGATGTGGGGGGTGGATGTGGGGTGGGGGGTGGATGTGGGGTGGGGGGTGGGGGGACAGTAACTAAAGACGGGTTAATGAAAGCCTGTGTCTCTGTTTAGTCCTGACTCATAACATCTTAAAATGGTGTCAGACATGAACAAACATTGCCAAACATAGAATCTGAACAGCATCTGATTCCACAATTGAAAAAAAAAATTTGAAAAAAAATTTTGCCCAAAAAATAACCATGTACATTTTTTGAAATTTTTTTTTGCCCAACAAATAACCATGTACATTTTTTTAAATGTTTTTTTGCCCAAAAAGTAACCATGTGAAGTAGACGGCTAATGTCAGCTCAGTGGTCTAAAGTACTTAAGTGAAAATACTTTTTTTGGGGGGGGGGGTACTTTATGATTTATATTTTTGACACGTTTTTTTCCTGAAGAAAATCATGTTTTCCCTGACAGCCAAATGTCATTACATTTTTTAATGCTAAGCAGGACAGGAGATGGTCCAATTCATGCGCTTATCAAGAGAACATTCCTTCTGCCTCTGATCTGGCGGACTGACTAAACACAAATGCTTTGTTTGTAAATGATGTCTGAGGGTTAGAGTGTGACCCTGGCTATCCGTCAACACAATAAATAAGAAAATAATGCTGTCTGGTTAGCTTAATATAAGGAATTTAAATTGATTCCTACTATTGTAGCTGGAAACGGCAAATTATTTTATGGAATATCTACAGAGGTCCATTATCAGCAACCATCACTCCTGTGTTCCAATGGCACGTTGTGTTAGCTAATCCAAGCTTATCATTTTAAAAGGCTAATTCGTCATTAGAAATCCCTTTTGCAATTATGTTAGCACAGCTGAAAACTGATTAAAGAAGCAATAAAACTGGCCTTCTTTAGACGAGTTGAGTGTCTGGAGCCTCAGCATTTGTGGGTTCTATTACAGGTGTAGAGTGCATTCGTTGATGTGCACTATGGTGGGGGGTGTAAAGCACTAAAGCCACAGTTGCCTGTGTCTCTGTTCAGTCTTAACTCATAGCATATTAACTTAGAGGGTGGTTGTATGCATATATGGATTCCTTTTTTTTAAAGCACTTAGTTGAACCGCCTTGTGATTTTTCCAAGCATGTGTTATCAAAGGGTAGGCCTACTTGTTGTTGATTACTTCAAATGCATGCTCCTCTTGTTTTTGACTTAGACCCAGAGAGAGAAGGACAGAAGAGGAGGTTGGGTGGGTGGGTGGGTGGGGGGTGGGGATGTGGGGTGGAGGTGGACAGGACCCCTGACAGTCATACATGGATACTGTTACTTTTGATTTGTGTGTCTGTGGTACATTATTCCGTGTATAAAATAGGACGACAGTAGGGAATACTGGTGCCCATGTGTTGTTGACCAAATCAACATCTAATTGTATTTGTCATGTAAACAGTTTACCACAGCTTTGTAATAGAAGAGGTGGTATGTCTAGTAATAGAAGAGGTGGTATGTCTAGTAATATAAGAGATGGTATGTCTAGTAATAGAAGAGGTGGTATGTCTAGTAATAGAAGAGGTGGTATGTCTAGTAATAGAAGAGATGGTATGTCTAGTAATATAAGAGATGGTATGTCTAGTAATAGAATAGGTGGTATGTCTAGTAATAGAAGATGTGGTATGTCTAGTAATAGAAGAGGTGGTATGTCTAGTAATAGAAGAGGTGGTATGTCTAGTAATAGAAGAGGTGGTATGTCTAGTAATATAAGAGATGGTATGTCTAGTAATAGAAGAGGTGGTATGTCTAGTAATAGAAGAGGTGGTATGTCTAGTAATAGAAGAGATGGTATGTCTAGTAATATAAGAGATGGTATGTCTAGTAATAGAATAGGTGGTATGTCTAGTAATAGAAGATGTTGTATGTCTAGTAATAGAAGAGGTGGTATGTCTAGTAATAGAAGAGGTGGTATGTCTAGTAATAGAAGAGGTGGTATGTCTAGTAATAGAAGAGGTGGTATGTCTAGTAATAGAAGAGGTGGTATGTCTAGTAATAGAAGAGGTGGTATGTCTAGTAATAGAAGAGGTGGTATGTCTAGTAATAGAAGAGGTGGTATGTCTAGTAATAGAAGAGGTGGTATGTCTAGTAATAGAAGAGACGGTATGTCTAGTAATATAAGAGGTGGTATGTCTAGTAATATAAGAGGTGGTATGTCTAGTAATAGAAGAGATGGTATGTCTAGTAATATAAGAGGTGGTATGTCTAGTAATAGAAGAGGTGGTATGTCTAGTAATAGAAGAGGTGGTATGTCTAGTAATAGAAGAGGTGGTATGTCTAGTAATAGAAGAGGTGGTATGTCTAGTAATAGAAGAGGTGGTATGTCTAGTAATATAAGAGGTGGTATGTCTAGTAATAGAAGAGGTGGTATGTCTAGTAATATAAGAGGTGGAATGTCTAGTAATAGAAGCGATGGTATGTCTAGTAATATAAGAGGTGGTATGTCTAGTAATAGAAAAGGTGGTATGTCTAGTAATAGAAGAGGTGGTATGTCTAGTAATAGAAGAGGTGGTATGTCTAGTAATAGAAGAGGTGGTATGTCTAGTAATAGAAGAGGTGGTATGTCTAGTAATAGAAGAGGTGGTATGTCTAGTAATAGAAGAGGTGGTATGTCTAGTAATAGAAGAGATGGTATGTCTAGTAATAGAAGATGTGGTATGTCTAGTAATAGAAGAGGTGGTATGTCTAGTAATAGAAGAGGTGGTATGTCTAGTAATAGAAGAGGTGGTATGTCTAGTAATAGAAGAGACGGTATGTCTAGTAATAGAAGAGGTGGTATGTCTAGTAATATAAGAGGTGGTATGTCTAGTAATAGAAGAGATGGTATGTCTAGTAATATAAGAGGTGGTATGTCTAGTAATAGAAGAGGTGGTATGTCTAGTAATAGAAGAGGTGGTATGTCTAGTAATAGAAGAGGTGGTATGTCTAGTAATAGAAGAGGTGGTATGTCTAGTAATAGAAGAGGTGGTATGTCTAGTAATAGAAGAGACGGTATGTCTAGTAATAGAAGAGGCGGTATGTCTAGTAATAGAAGAGGTGGTATGTCTAGTAATAGAAAAGACGGTATGTCTAGTAATATAAGAGGTGGTATGTCTAGTAATAGAAGAGGTGGTATGTCTAGTAATATAAGAGATGGTATGTCTAGTAATAGAGGAGGTGGTATGTCTAGTAATAGAAGAGGTGGTATGTCTAGTAATTGAAGAGATGGTATGTCTAGTAATAGAAGAGGTGGTATGTCTAGTAATAGAAGAAATGGTATGTCTAGTAATAGAAGAGATGGTATGTCTAGTAATAGAAGAGGTGGTATGTCTAGTAATAGAAGAGGTGGTATGTCTAGTAATAGAAGAGGTGGCATGTCTAGTAATATAAGAGATGGTATGTCTAGTAATAGAAGAGGTGGTATGTCTAGTAATAGAAGAGGTGGTATGTCTAGTAATTGAAGAGATGGTATGTCTAGTAATAGAAGAGGTGGTATGTCTAGTAATAGAAGAGATGGTATGTCTAGTAATAGAAGAGATGGTATGTCTAGTAATAGAAGAGATGGTATGTCTAGTAATAGAAGAGATGGTATGTCTAGTAATAGAAGAGATGGTATGTCTAGTAATAGAAGAGGTGGTATGTCTAGTAATAGAAGAGGTGGTATGTCTAGTAATAGAAGAGGTGGTATGTCTAGTAATAGAAGAGGTGGTATGTCTAGTAATAGAAGAGACGGTATGTCTAGTAATAGAAGAGGTGGAATGTCTAGTAATAGAAGAGGTGGAATGTCTAGTAATAGAAGAGACGGTATGTCTAGTAATAGAAGAGGTGGTATGTCTAGTAATAGAAGAGGTGGTATGTCTAGTAATAGAAGAGGTGGTATGTCTAGTAATAGAAGAGGTGGTATGTCTAGTAATAGAAGAGGTGGTATGTCTAGTAATAGAAGAGGTGGTATGTCTAGTAATAGAAGAGGTGGTATGTCTAGTAATAGAAGAGGTGGTATGTCTAGTAATAGAAGAGGTGGTATGTCTAGTAATAGAAGAGGTGGTATGTCTAGTAATAGAAGAGGTGGTATGTCCAGTAATAGAAGAGGTGGTATGTCTAGTAATAGAAGAGGTGGTATGTCTAGTAATAGAAGAGGTGGTATGTCTAGTAATAGAAGAGGTGGTATGTCTAGTAATAGAGGAGGTGGTATGTCTAGTAATATAAGAGATGGTATGTCTAGTAATAGAAGAGGTGGTATGTCTAGTAATAGAAGAGGTGGTATGTCTAGTAATAGAAGAGGTGGTATGTCTAGTAATAGAAGAGGTGGTATGTCTAGTAATAGAAGAGGTGGTATGTCTAGTAATAGAAGAGGTGGTATGTCTAGTAATAGAAGAGGTGGTATGTCTAGTAATAGAAGAGACGGTATGTCTAGTAATAGAAGAGGTGGTATGTCTAGTAATAGAAGAGGGTATGGTAATGAAGAGGTGGTAGTAATAGAAGAGGTGGTATGTCTAGTAATAGAAGAGGTGGTATGTCTAGTAATAGAAGAGGTGGTATGTCTAGTAATAGAAGAGGTGGTATGTCTAGTAATAGAAGAGATGGTATGTCTAGTAATAGAAGAGGTGGTATGTCTAGTAATAGAAGAGGTGGTATGTCTAGTAATAGAAGAGGTGGTATGTCTAGTAATAGAAGAGGTGGTATGTCTAGTAATAGAAGAGGTGGTATGTCTAGTAATAGAAGAGATGGTATGTCTAGTAATAGAAGAGGTGGTATGTCTAGTAATAGAAGAGGTGGTATGTCTAGTAATAGAAGAGGTGGTATGTCTAGTAATAGAAGAGGTGGTATGTCTAGTAATATAAGAGGTGGTATGTCTAGTAATAGAAGAGGTGGTATGTCTAGTAATAGAAGAGGTGGTATGTCCAGTAATAGAAGAGGTGGTATGTCTAGTAATAGAAGAGGTGGTATGTCTAGTAATAGAAGAGGTGGTATGTCTAGTAATAGAAGAGGTGGTATGTCTAGTAATAGAAGAGGTGGTATGTCTAGTAATAGAAGAGGTGGTATGTCTAGTAATAGAAGAGGTGGTATGTCTAGTAATAGAAGAGGTGGTATGTCTAGTAATATAAGAGGTGGTATGTCTAGTAATAGAAGAGATGGTATGTCTAGTAATAGAAGAGGTGGTATGTCTAGTAATAGAAGAGGTGGTATGTCTAGTAATAGAAGATGTGGTATGTCTAGTAATAGAAGAGGTGGTATGTCTAGTAATAGAAGAGGTGGTATGTCTAGTAATATAAGAGGTGGTATGTCTAGTAATAGAAGAGATGGTATGTCTAGTAATAGAAGGGGTGGTATGTCTAGTAATAGAAGAGGTGGTATGTCTAGTAATAGAAGAGGTGGTATGTCTAGTAATAGAATAGGTGGTATGTCTAGTAATTGAAGAGGTGGTATGTCTAGTAATAGAAGAGATGGTATGTCTAGTAATAGAAGAGGTGGTATGTCTAGTAATAGAAGAGGTGGTATGTCTAGTAATAGAAGAGGTGGTATGTCTAGTAATAGAAGAGGTGGTATGTCTAGTAATAGAAGAGGTGGTATGTCTAGTAATAGAAGAGGTGGTATGTCTAGTAATAGAAGAGGTGGTAATAGAATAGGTTGTATGTCTAGTAATAGAAGAGGTGGTAATGGAAGAGGTGGAATGTCTAGTAATAGAAGAGGTGGTAATGGAAGAGGTGGAATGTCTAGTAATAGAAGAGGTGGTATGTCTAGTAATAGAAGAGGTGGTATGTCTAGTAATAGAAGAGATGGTATGTCTAGTAATATAAGAGGTGGTATGTCTAGTAATAGAAGAGGTGGTATGTCTAGTAATAGAAGAGGTGGTATGTCTAGTAATAGAAGAGGTGGTATGTCTAGTAATATAAGAGATGGTATGTCTAGTAATAGAAGAGGTGGTATGTCTAGTAATAGAAGAGGTGGTATGTCTAGTAATAGAAGAGGTGGAATGTCTAGTAATAGAAGAGGTGGTATGTCTAGTAATAGAAGAGGTGGTATGTCTAGTAATAGAAGAGATGGTATGTCTAGTAATAGAAGAGGTGGTATGTCTAGTAATAGAGGAGATGGTAATAGAAGAGGTGGTAATAGAAGAGGTGGTATGTCTAGTAATATAAGAGGTGGTATGTCTAGTAATAGAAGAGGTGGTATGTCTAGTAATAGAAGAGGTGGTATGTCTAGTAATAGAAGAGGTGGTATGTCTAGTAATAGAAGAGGTGGTATGTCTAGTAATAGAAGAGGTGGTAATAGAATAGGTTGTATGTCTAGTAATAGAAGAGGTGGTAATGGAAGAGGTGGAATGTCTAGTAATAGAAGAGGTGGTAATGGAAGAGGTGGAATGTCTAGTAATAGAAGAGGTGGTATGTCTAGTAATAGAAGAGGTGGTATGTCTAGTAATAGAAGATGGTGGAATGTCTAGTAATATAAGAGGTGGTATGTCTAGTAATAGAAGAGGTGGTAATAGAAGAGGTGGTATGTCTAGTAATAGAAGAGGTGGTATGTCTAGTAATAGAAGAGGTGGTATGTCTAGTAATAGAAGAGATGGTATGTCTAGTAATAGAAGAGGTGGTATGTCTAGTAATAGAAGAGGTGGTATGTCTAGTAATAGAAGAGGTGGAATGTCTAGTAATAGAAGAGGTGGTATGTCTAGTAATAGAAGAGGTGGTATGTCTAGTAATAGAAGAGATGGTATGTCTAGTAATAGAAGAGGTGGTATGTCTAGTAATAGAGGAGATGGTAATAGAAGAGGTGGTAATAGAAGAGGTGGTATGTCTAGTAATATAAGAGGTGGTATGTCTAGTAATAGAAGAGGTGGTATGTCTAGTAATAGAAGAGATGGTATGTCTAGTAATAGAAGAGGTGGTATGTCTAGTAATAGAATAGGTGGTATGTCTAGTAATAGAAGAGATGGTATTTCTAGTAATAGAAGAGGTGGTATGTCTAGTAATAGAGGAGATGGTAATAGAAGAGGTGGTAATAGAAGAGGTGGTAATAGAAGAGGTGGTAATAGAAGAGGTGGAATGTCTAGTAATAGAAGAGGTGGTATGTCTAGTAATAGAAGAGGTGGTAATAGAAGAGGTGGTATGTCTAGTAATAGAAGAGGTGGTATGTCTAGTAATAGAAGAGGTGGTATGTCTAGTAATAGAATAGGTGGTATGTCTAGTAATTGAAGAGATGGTATGTCTAGTAATATAAGAGGTGGTATGTCTAGTAATATAAGAGATGGTATGTCTAGTAATAGAAGAGGTGGTATGTCTAGTAATATAAGAGATGGTATGTCTAGTAATAGAAGAGGTGGTATGTCTAGTAATAGAAGAGGTGGTATGTCTAGTAATATAAGAGATGGTATGTCTAGTAATAGAAGAGATGGTATGTCTAGTAATAGAAGAGGTGGTATGTCTAGTAATAGAAGAGGTGGTATGTCTAGTAATAGAAACAGAAGAGTGGTATGTCTAGTAATAGAAGAGGTGGTATGTCTAGTAATAGAAGAGGTGGTATGTCTAGTAATAGAAGAGGTGGTATGTCTAGTAATAGAAGAGGTGGTATGTCTAGTAATAGAAGAGGTGGTATGTCTAGTAATATAAGAGGTGGTATGTCTAGTAATAGAAGAGGTGGTATGTCTAGTAATAGAAGAGGTGGTATGTCTAGTAATAGAAGAGGTGGTATGTCTAGTAATAGAAGAGAGGAGGTGGTATGTCTAGTAATATAAGAGGTGGTATGTCTAGTAATAGAAGAGGTGGTATGTCTAGTAATAGAAGAGGTGGTATGTCTAGTAATAGAAGAGGTGGTATGTCTAGTAATAGAAGAGGTGGTATGTCTAGTAATAGAAGAGGTGGTATGTCTAGTAATAGAAGAGGTGGTATGTCTAGTAATAGAAGAGGTGGTATGTCTAGTAATAGAAGAGGTGGTATGTCTAGTAATAGAAGAGGTGGTATGTCTAGTAATAGAAGAGGTGGTATGTCTAGTAATAGAAGAGGTGGTATGTCTAGTAATAGAAGAGGTGGTATGTCTAGTAATAGAAGAGGTGGTATGTCTAGTAATAGAAGAGGTGGTATGTCTAGTAATAGAAGAGGTGGTATGTCTAGTAATAGAAGAGGTGGTATGTCTAGTAATAGAAGAGGTGGTATGTCTAGTAATAGAAGAGGTGGTATGTCTAGTAATAGAAGAGGTGGTATGTCTAGTAATAGAAGAGGTGGTATGTCTAGTAATAGAAGAGGTGGTATGTCTAGTAATAGAAGAGGTGGTATGTCTAGTAATAGAAGAGGTGGTATGTCTAGTAATAGAAGAGGTGGTATGTCTAGTAATAGAAGAGATGGTATGTCTAGTAATAGAAGAGGTGGTATGTCTAGTAATAGAAGAGGTGGTATGTCTAGTAATAGAAGAGGTGGTATGTCTAGTAATAGAAGAGGTGGTATGTCTAGTAATAGAAGAGACGGTATGTCTAGTAATAGAAGAGGTGGTATGTCTAGTAATAGAAGAGGTGGTATGTCTAGTAATAGAAGAGATGGTATGTCTAGTAATAGAAGAGGTGGTATGTCTAGTAATAGAAGAGGTGGTATGTCTAGTAATAGAAGAGGTGGTATGTCTAGTAATAGAAGAGGTGGTATGTCTAGTAATAGAAGAGGTGGTATGTCTAGTAATAGAAGAGGTGGTATGTCTAGTAATAGAAGAGACGGTATGTCTAGTAATAGAAGAGGTGGTATGTCTAGTAATAGAAGAGGTGGTATGTCTAGTAATAGAAGAGGTGGTATGTCTAGTAATAGAAGAGGTGGTATGTCTAGTAATAGAAGAGGTGGTAATAGAATAGTAATAGAAGATGGTAATGGAAGAGAGTGGAATGTCTAGTAATAGAAGAGGTGGTAGGAAGAGGTGGTATGTCTAGTAATAGAAGAGGTGGTATGTCTAGTAATAGAAGAGGTGGTATGTCTAGTAATAGAAGAGGTGGTATGTCTAGTAATAGAAGAGATGGTATGTCTAGTAATAGAAGAGGTGGTATGTCTAGTAATAGAAGAGGTGGTATGTCTAGTAATAGAAGAGGTGGTATGTCTAGTAATAGAAGAGGTGGTATGTCTAGTAATAGAAGAGATGGTATGTCTAGTAATAGAAGAGGTGGTATGTCTAGTAATAGAAGAGGTGGTATGTCTAGTAATAGAAGAGGTGGTATGTCTAGTAATAGAAGAGGTGGTAATAGAATAGGTGGTATGTCTAGCAATAGAAGAGGTGGTAATGGAAGAGGTGGAATGTCTAGTAATAGAAGAGGTGGTAATGGAAGAGGTGGAATGTCTAGTAATAGAAGAGGTGGTATGTCTAGTAATAGAAGAGGTGGTATGTCTAGTAATAGAAGAGGTGGTATGTCTAGTAATAGAAGAGATGGTATGTCTAGTAATAGAAGAGGTGGTATGTCTAGTAATAGAAGAGGTGGTATGTCTAGTAATAGAAGAGGTGGTATGTCTAGTAATAGAAGAGGTGGTATGTCTAGTAATAGAAGAGGTGGTATGTCTAGTAATAGAAGAGGTGGTATGTCTAGTAATAGAAGAGGTGGTATGTCTAGTAATAGAAGAGGTGGAATGTCTAGTAATAGAAGAGGTGGTATGTCTAGTAATAGAAGAGGTGGTATGTCTAGTAATAGAAGAGATGGTATGTCTAGTAATAGAAGAGGTGGTATGTCTAGTAATAGAGGAGATGGGAATAGAAGAGGTGGTAATAGAAGAGGTGGTAATAGAAGAGGTGGTATGTCTAGTAATATAAGAGGTGGTATGTCTAGTAATAGAAGAGGTGGTATGTCTAGTAATAGAAGAGATGGTATGTCTAGTAATAGAAGAGGTGGTATGTCTAGTAATAGAATAGGTGGTATGTCTAGTAATAGAAGAGATGGTATGTCTAGTAATAGAAGAGGTGGTATGTCTAGTAATAGAGGAGATGGTAATAGAAGAGGTGGTAATAGAAGAGGTGGTAATAGAAGAGGTGGTATGTCTAGTAATATAAGAGGTGGTATGTCTAGTAATAGAAGAGGTGGTATGTCTAGTAATAGAAGAGGTGGTAATAGAAGAGGTGGTATGTCTAGTAATAGAAGAGGTGGTATGTCTAGTAATAGAAGAGATGGTATGTCTAGTAATAGAAGAGGTGGTATGTCTAGTAATAGAAGAGGTGGTATGTCTAGTAATAGAATAGGTGGTATGTCTAGTAATTGAAGAGATGGTATGTCTAGTAATATAAGAGGTGGTATGTCTAGTAATATAAGAGATGGTATGTCTAGTAATAGAAGAGGTGGTATGTCTAGTAATATAAGAGATGGTATGTCTAGTAATAGAAGAGGTGGTATGTCTAGTAATAGAAGAGGTGGTATGTCTAGTAATATAAGAGATGGTATGTCTAGTAATATAAGAGATGGTATGTCTAGTAATAGAAGAGGTGGTATGTCTAGTAATAGAAGAGGTGGTATGTCTAGTAATAGAAGAGGTGGTATGTCTAGTAATAGAAGAGGTGGTATGTCTAGTAATAGAAGAGGTGGTATGTCTAGTAATAGAATAGGTGGTATGTCTACTAATAGAAGAGGTGGTATGTCTAGTAATAGAAGAGGTGGTATGTCTAGTAATAGAAGATGTGGTAATAGAGGAGGTGGTATGTCTAGTAATATAAGAGGTGGTATGTCTAGTAATAGAAGAGATGGTATGTCTAGTAATATAAGAGGCGGTATGTCTAGTAATAGAAGAGGTGGTATGTCTAGTAATAGAAGATGTGGTAATAGAGGAGGTGGTATGTCTAGTAATATAAGAGGTGGTATGTCTAGTAATAGAAGAGGTGGTATGTCTAGTAATAGAAGAGATGGTATGTCTAGTAATAGAAGAGGTGGTATGTCTAGTAATATAAGAGGTGGTATGTCTAGTAATAGAACAGGTGGTATGTCTAGTAATAGAAGAGGTGGTATGTCTAGTAATAGAAGAGGTGGTATGTCTAGTAATATAAGAGGTGGTATGTCTAGTAATATAAGAGATGGTATGTCTAGTAATAGAAGAGGTGGTATGTCTAGTAATATAAGAGATGGTATGTCTAGTAATAGAAGAGGTGGTATGTCTAGTAATAGAAGAGGTGGTATGTCTAGTAATATAAGAGATGGTATGTCTAGTAATATAAGAGATGGTATGTCTAGTAATAGAAGAGGTGGTATGTCTAGTAATAGAAGAGGTGGTATGTCTAGTAATAGAAGAGGTGGTATGTCTAGTAATAGAAGAGGTGGTATGTCTAGTAATAGAAGAGGTGGTATGTCTAGTAATAGAAGAGGTGGTATGTCTAGTAATAGAAGAGGTGGTATGTCTAGTAATAGAAGAGGTGGTATGTCTAGTAATAGAAGAGGTGGTATGTCTAGTAATAGAAGAGGTGGTATGTCTAGTAATAGAAGAGATGGTATGTCTAGTAATAGAAGAGGTGGTATGTCTAGTAATAGAGGAGATGGTAATAGAAGAGGGGGTAATAGAAGAGGTGGTAATAGAAGAGGTGGTATGTCTAGTAATATAAGAGGTGGTATGTCTAGTAATAGAAGAGGTGGTATGTCTAGTAATAGAAGAGATGGTATGTCTAGTAATAGAAGAGGTGGTATGTCTAGTAATAGAATAGGTGGTATGTCTAGTAATAGAAGAGATGGTATGTCTAGTAATAGAAGAGGTGGTATGTCTAGTAATAGAGGAGATGGTAATAGAAGAGGTGGTAATAGAAGAGAGGTATGTCTAGTAATAGAAGAGGTGGTATGTCTAGTAATATAAGAGGTGGTATGTCTAGTAATAGAAGAGGTGGTATGTCTAGTAATAGAAGAGGTGGTAATAGAAGAGGTGGTATGTCTAGTAATAGAAGAGGTGGTATGTCTAGTAATAGAAGAGATGGTATGTCTAGTAATAGAAGAGGTGGTATGTCTAGTAATAGAAGAGGTGGTATGTCTAGTAATAGAATAGGTGGTATGTCTAGTAATTGAAGAGATGGTATGTCTAGTAATATAAGAGGTGGTATGTCTAGTAATATAAGAGATGGTATGTCTAGTAATAGAAGAGGTGGTATGTCTAGTAATATAAGAGATGGTATGTCTAGTAATAGAAGAGGTGGTATGTCTAGTAATAGAAGAGGTGGTATGTCTAGTAATATAAGAGATGGTATGTCTAGTAATATAAGAGATGGTATGTCTAGTAATAGAAGAGGTGGTATGTCTAGTAATAGAAGAGGTGGTATGTCTAGTAATAGAAGAGGTGGTATGTCTAGTAATAGAAGAGGTGGTATGTCTAGTAATAGAAGAGGTGGTATGTCTAGTAATAGAATAGGTGGTATGTCTACTAATAGAAGAGGTGGTATGTCTAGTAATAGAAGAGGTGGTATGTCTAGTAATAGAAGATGTGGTAATAGAGGAGGTGGTATGTCTAGTAATATAAGAGGTGGTATGTCTAGTAATAGAAGAGATGGTATGTCTAGTAATATAAGAGGCGGTATGTCTAGTAATAGAAGAGGTGGTATGTCTAGTAATAGAAGATGTGGTAATAGAGGAGGTGGTATGTCTAGTAATATAAGAGGTGGTATGTCTAGTAATAGAAGAGGTGGTATGTCTAGTAATAGAAGAGATGGTATGTCTAGTAATAGAAGAGGTGGTATGTCTAGTAATATAAGAGGTGGTATGTCTAGTAATAGAACAGGTGGTATGTCTAGTAATAGAAGAGGTGGTATGTCTAGTAATAGAAGAGGTGGTATGTCTAGTAATATAAGAGGTGGTATGTCTAGTAATATAAGAGATGGTATGTCTAGTAATAGAAGAGGTGGTATGTCTAGTAATAGAATAGGTGGTATGTCTAGTAATAGAAGATGTGGTATGTCTAGTAATAGAAGAGGTGGTATGTCTAGTAATAGAAGAGGTGGTATGTCTAGTAATAGAAGAGGTGGTATGTCTAGTAATAGAAGAGGTGGTATGTCTAGTAATATAAGAGATGGTATGTCTAGTAATAGAAGAGGTGGTATGTCTAGTAATAGAAGAGGTGGTATGTCTAGTAATTGAAGAGATGGTATGTCTAGTAATAGAAGAGGTGGTATGTCTAGTAATAGAAGAGATGGTATGTCTAGTAATAGAAGAGGTGGTATGTCTAGTAATATAAGAGGTGGTATGTCTAGTAATAGAAGAGGTGGTATGTCTAGTAATAGAAGAGGTGGTATGTCTAGTAATAGAAGAGGTGGTATGTCTAGTAATAGAAGAGGTGGTATGTCTAGTAATAGAAGAGGTGGTATGTCTAGTAATAGAAGAGGTGGTATGTCTAGTAATAGAAGAGGTGGTATGTCTAGTAATAGAAGAGGTGGTATGTCTAGTAATAGAAGAGGTGGTATGTCTAGTAATAGAAGAGGTGGTATGTCTAGTAATAGAAGAGGTGGTATGTCTAGTAATAGAAGAGGTGGTATGTCTAGTAATAGAAGAGGTGGTATGTCTAGTAATAGAAGAGGTGGTATGTCCAGTAATAGAAGAGGTGGTATGTCTAGTAATAGAAGAGGTGGTATGTCTAGTAATAGAAGAGGTGGTATGTCTAGTAATAGAAGAGACGGCATGTCTAGTAATAGAAGAGGTGGTATGTCTAGTAATAGAAGAGACGGTATGTCTAGTAATATAAGAGGTGGTATGTCTAGTAATAGAAGAGATGGTATGTCTAGTAATAGAAGAGGTGGTATGTCTAGTAATAGAAGAGGTGGTATGTCTAGTAATAGAAGAGGTGGTATGTCTAGTAATATAAGAGATGGTATGTCTAGTAATAGAAGAGGAGGTATGTCTAGTAATAGAAGAGGTGGTATGTCTAGTAATTGAAGAGATGGTATGTCTAGTAATAGAAGAGGTGGTATGTCTAGTAATAGAAGAGATGGTATGTCTAGTAATAGAAGAGGTGGTATGTCTAGTAATATAAGAGGTGGTATGTCTAGTAATAGAAGAGGTGGTATGTCTAGTAATAGAAGAGGTGGTATGTCTAGTAATAGAAGAGGTGGTATGTCTAGTAATAGAAGAGGTGGTATGTCTAGTAATATAAGAGCTGGTATGTCTAGTAATAGAAGAGGTGGTATGTCTAGTAATAGAAGAGGTGGTATGTCTAGTAATAGAAGATATGGTATGTCTAGTAATAGAAGAGATGTTATGTCTAGTAATAGAAGATATGGTATGTCTAGTAATAGAAGAGGTGGTATGTCTAGTAATAGAAGAGGTGGTATGTCTAGTAATAGAAGAGGTGGTATGTCTAGTAATAGAAGAGGTGGTATGTCTAGTAATAGAAGAGGTGGTATGTCTAGTAATAGAAGAGGTGGTATGTCTAGTAATAGAAGAGGTGGTATGTCTAGTAATAGAAGAGGTGGTATGTCTAGTAATAGAAGAGGTGGTATGTCTAGTAATAGAAGAGGTGGTATGTCTAGTAATAGAAGAGGTGGTATGTCTAGTAATAGAAGAGGTGGTATGTCTAGTAATAGAAGAGACGGTATGTCTAGTAATAGAAGAGGTGGTATGTCTAGTAATAGAAGAGACGGTATGTCTAGTAATATAAGAGGTGGTATGTCTAGTAATAGAAGAGATGGTATGTCTAGTAATAGAAGAGGTGGTATGTCTAGTAATAGAAGAGGTGGTATGTCTAGTAATAGAAGAGGTGGTATGTCTAGTAATATAAGAGATGGTATGTCTAGTAATAGAAGAGGAGGTATGTCTAGTAATAGAAGAGGTGGTATGTCTAGTAATTGAAGAGATGGTATGTCTAGTAATAGAAGAGGTGGTATGTCTAGTAATAGAAGAGATGGTATGTCTAGTAATAGAAGAGGTGGTATGTCTAGTAATATAAGAGGTGGTATGTCTAGTAATAGAAGAGGTGGTATGTCTAGTAATAGAAGAGGTGGTATGTCTAGTAATAGAAGAGGTGGTATGTCTAGTAATAGAAGAGGTGGTATGTCTAGTAATATAAGAGCTGGTATGTCTAGTAATAGAAGAGGTGGTATGTCTAGTAATAGAAGAGGTGGTATGTCTAGTAATAGAAGATATGGTATGTCTAGTAATAGAAGAGATGTTATGTCTAGTAATAGAAGATATGGTATGTCTAGTAATAGAAGAGATGTTATGTCTAGTAATAGAAGAGGTGGTATGTCTAGTAATAGAAGAGGTGGTATGTCTAGTAATAGAAGAGGTGGTATGTCTAGTAATAGAAGAGGTGGTATGTCTAGTAATAGAAGAGACGGTATGTCTAGTAATAGAAGAGGTGGTATGTCTAGTAATAAAAGAGGTGGTATGTCTAGTAATAGAAGGGGTGGTATGTCTAGTAATATAAGAGGTGGTATGTCTAGTAATATAAGAGGTGGTATGTCTAGTAATAGAAGAGGTGGTATGTCTAGTAATAGAAGAGGTGGTATGTCTAGTAATAGAAGAGGTGGTATGTCTAGTAATAGAAGAGGTGGTATGTCTAGTAATAGAAGAGGTGGTATGTCTAGTAATATAAGAGGTGGAATGTCTAGTAATAGAAGAGATGGTATGTCTAGTAATATAAGAGGTGGTATGTCTAGTAATAGAAGAGATGGTATGTCTAGTAATAGAAGAGTTGGTATGTCTAGTAATAGAAGAGGTGGTATGTCTAGTAATAGAAGAGGTGGTATGTCTAGTAATAGAAGAGGTGGTATGTCTAGTAATAGAAGAGGTGGTATGTCTAGTAATAGAATAGGTGGTATGTCTAGTAATAGAATAGGTGGTATGTCTAGTAATAGAAGAGGTGGTATGTCTAGTAATAGAAGAGGTGGTATGTCTAGTAATAGAAGAGGTGGTATGTCTAGTAATAGAAGAGACGGTACGTCTAGTAATAGAAGAGGTGGTAATAGAATAGGTGGTATGTCTAGTAATAGAAGAGGTGGTAATGGAAGAGGTGGAATGTCTAGTAATAGAAGAGGTGGTAATGGAAGAGGTGGAATGTCTAGTAATAGAAGAGGTGGTATGTCTAGTAATAGAAGAGGTGGTATGTCTAGTAATAGAAGAGGTGGTATGTCTAGTAATAGAAGAGATGGTATGTCTAGTAATATAAGAGGTGGTATGTCTAGTAATAGAAGAGGTGGTATGTCTAGTAATAGAATGGTGGTATGTCTAGTAATAGAAGAGGTGGTATGTCTAGTAATAGAAGAGATGGTATGTCTAGCAATAGAAGAGGTGGTATGTCTAGTAATAGAAGAGGTGGTATGTCTAGTAATAGAAGAGGTGGTATGTCTAGTAATAGAAGAGGTGGAATGTCTAGTAATAGAAGAGGTGGTATGTCTAGTAATAGAAGAGGTGGTATGTCTAGTAATAAAAGAGATGGTATGTCTAGTAATAGAAGAGGTGGTATGTCTAGTAATAGAGGAGATGGTAATAGAAGAGGTGGTAATAGAAGAGGTGGTATGTCTAGTAATATAAGAGGTGGTATGTCTAGTAATAGAAGAGAAGGTATGTCTAGTAATAGAAGAGATGGTATGTCTAGTAATAGAAGAGGTGGTATGTCTAGTAATAGAATAGGTGGTATGTCTAGTAATAGAAGAGATGGTATGTCTAGTAATAGAAGAGGTGGTATGTCTAGTAATAGAGGAGATGGTGATAGAAGAGGTGGTAATAGAAGAGGTGGTAATAGAAGAGGTGGTATGTCTAGTAATATAAGAGGTGGTATGTCTAGTAATAGAAGAGGTGGTATGTCTAGTAATAGAAGAGGTGGTAATAGAAGAGGTGGTATGTCTAGTAATAGAAGAGGTGGTATGTCTAGTAATAGAAGAGGTGGTATGTCTAGTAATATAAGAGATGGTATGTCTATTAATAGAAGAGGTGGTATGTCTAGTAATAGAAGAGGTGGTATGTCTAGTAATTGAAGAGGTGGTATGTCTAGTAATTGAAGAGATGGTATGTCTAGTAATAGAAGAGGTGGTATGTCTAGTAATAGAAGAGATGGTATATCTAGTAATAGAAGAGATGGTATGTCTAGTAATAGAAGAGGTGGTATGTCTAGTAATAGAAGAGGTGGTATGTCTAGTAATAGAAGAGGTGGTATGTCTAGTAATATAAGAGATGGTATGTCTAGTAATAGAAGAGGTGGTATGTCTAGTAATAGAAGAGGTGGTATGTCTAGTAATTGAAGAGATGGTATGTCTAGTAATAGAAGAGGTGGTATGTCTAGTAATAGAAGAGATGGTATGTCTAGTAATAGAAGAGGTGGTATGTCTAGTAATATAAGAGGTGGTATGTCTAGTAATAGAAGAGGTGGTATGTCTAGTAATAGAAGAGGTGGTATGTCTAGTAATAGAAGAGGTGGTATGTCTAGTAATAGAAGAGGTGGTATGTCTAGTAATATAAGAGCTGGTATGTCTAGTAATAGAAGAGGTGGTATGTCTAGTAATAGAAGAGGTGGTATGTCTAGTAATAGAAGATATGGTATGTCTAGTAATAGAAGAGATGGTATGTCTAGTAATAGAAGAGGTGGTATGTCTAGTAATATAAGAGGTGGTATGTCTAGTAATAGAAGAGGTGGTATGTCTAGTAATAGAAGAGGTGGTATGTCTAGTAATAGATGAGGTGGTATGTCTAGTAATAGAAGAGGTGGTATGTCTACTAATATAAGAGGTGGAATGTCTAGTAATAGAAGAGATGGTATGTCTAGTAATATAAGAGGTGGTATGTCTAGTAATAGAAGAGGTGGTATGTCTAGTAATAGAAGAGGTGGTATGTCTAGTAATAGAAGAGGTGGTATGTCTAGTAATAGAAGAGATGGTATGTCTAGTAATAGAAGATGTGGTATGTCTAGTAATAGAAGAGGTGGTATGTCTAGTAATAGAAGAGATGGTATGTCTAGTAATAGAAGAGTTGGTATGTCTAGTAATAGAAGAGGTGGTATGTCTAGTAATAGAAGAGGTGGTATGTCTAGTAATAGAGGAGGTGGTATGTCTAGTAATAGAAGAGGTGGTATGTCTAGTAATAGAATAGGTGGTATGTCTAGTAATAGAATAGATGGTATGTCTAGTAATAGAAGAGGTGGTATGTCTAGTAATAGAAGAGGTGGTATGTCTAGTAATAGAAGAGGTGGTATGTCTAGTAATAGAAGAGGTGGTAATGGAAGAGGTGGAATGTCTAGTAATAGAAGAGGTGGTAATGGAAGAGGTGGAATGTCTAGTAATAGAAGAGGTGGTATGTCTAGTAATAGAAGAGGTGGTATGTCTAGTAATAGAAGAGGTGGTATGTCTAGTAATAGAAGAGATGGTATGTCTAGTAATATAAGAGGTGGTATGTCTAGTAATAGAAGAGGTGGTATGTCTAGTAATAGAAGAGGTGGTATGTCTAGTAATAGAAGAGGTGGTATGTCTAGTAATAGAAGAGATGGTATGTCTAGTAATAGAAGAGGTGGTATGTCTAGTAATAGAAGAGGTGGTATGTCTAGTAATAGAAGAGGTGGAATGTCTAGTAATAGAAGAGGTGGTATGTCTAGTAATAGAAGAGGTGGTATGTCTAGTAATAAAAGAGATGGTATGTCTAGTAATAGAAGAGGTGGTATGTCTAGTAATAGAGGAGATGGTAATAGAAGAGGTGGTAATAGAAGAGGTGGTAATAGAAGAGGTGGTATGTCTAGTAATATAAGAGGTGGTATGTCTAGTAATAGAAGAGGTGGTATGTCTAGTAATAGAAGAGATGGTATGTCTAGTAATAGAAGAGGTGGTATGTCTAGTAATAGAATAGGTGGTATGTCTAGTAATAGAAGAGATGGTATGTCTAGTAATAGAAGAGGTGGTATGTCTAGTAATAGAGGAGATGGTGATAGAAGAGGTGGTAATAGAAGAGGTGGTAATAGAAGAGGTGGTATGTCTAGTAATATAAGAGGTGGTATGTCTAGTAATAGAAGAGGTGGTATGTCTAGTAATAGAAGAGGTGGTAATAGAAGAGGTGGTATGTCTAGTAATAGAAGAGGTGGTATGTCTAGTAATAGAAGAGATGGTATGTCTAGTAATAGAAGAGGTGGTATGTCTAGTAATAGAAGAGGTGGTATGTCTAGTAATAGAAGAGGTGGTATGTCTAGTAATTGAAGAGGTGGTATGTCTAGTAATATAAGAGGTGGTATGTCTAGTAATATAAGAGATAGTATGTCTAGTAATAGAAGAGGTGGTATGTCTAGTAATATAAGAGATGGTATGTCTAGTAATAGAAGAGGTGGTATGTCTAGTAATAGAAGAGGTGGTATGTCTAGTAATATAAGAGATGGTATGTCTAGTAATATAAGAGATGGTATGTCTAGTAATAGAAGAGGTGGTATGTCTAGTAATAGAAGAGGTGGTATGTCTAGTAATAGAAGAGGTGGTATGTCTAGTAATAGAAGAGGTGGTATGTCTAGTAATAGAAGAGGTGGTATGTCTAGTAATAGAAGAGGTGGTATGTCTAGTAATAGAAGAGGTGGTATGTCTAGTAATAGAAGAGGTGGTATGTCTAGTAATAGAATAGGTGGTATGTCTAGTAATAGAAGAGGTGGTATGTCTAGTAATATAAGAGGCGGTATGTCTAGTAATAGAAGAGGTGGTATGTCTAGTAATAGAAGATGTGGTAATAGAGGAGGTGGTATGTCTAGTAATATAAGAGGTAGTATGTCTAGTAATAGATGAGGTGGTATGTCTAGTAATAGAAGAGATGGTATGTCTAGTAATATAAGAGGTGGTATGTCTAGTAATAGAAGAGGTGGTATGTCTAGTAATAGAAGAGGTGGTATGTCTAGTAATAGAAGAGGTGGTATGTCTAGTAATATAAGAGGTGGTATGTCTAGTAATATAAGAGATGGTATGTCTAGTAATAGAAGAGGTGGTATGTCTAGTAATAGAATAGGTGGTATGTCTAGTAATAGAAGATGTGGTATGTCTAGTAATAGAAGAGGTGGTATGTCTAGTAATAGAAGAGGTGGTATGTCTAGTAATAGAAGAGGTGGTATGTCTAGTAATAGAAGAGGTGGTATGTCTAGTAATATAAGAGGTGGTATGTCTAGTAATAGAAGAGGTGGTATGTCTAGTAATAGAAGAGGTGGAATGTCTAGTAATAGAAGAGGTGGTATGTCTAGTAATTGAAGAGGTGGTATGTCTAGTAATATAAGAGGTGGTATGTCTAGTAATAGAAGAGGTGGTATGTCTAGTAATAGAAGAGGTGGTATGTCTAGTAATATAAGAGGTGGTATGTCTAGTAATAGAAGAGGTGGTATGTCTAGTAATAGAAGAGGTGGTATGTCTAGTAATATAAGAGGTGGTATGTCTAGTAATAGAAGAGGTGGTATGTCTAGTAATAGAAGAGGTGGTATGTCTAGTAATAGAAGAGGTGGTATGTCTAGTAATTGAAGAGGTGGTATGTCTAGTAATATAAGAGGTGGTATGTCTAGTAATATAAGAGGTGGTATGTCTAGTAATAGAAGAGGTGGTATGTCTAGTAATAGAAGAGGTGGTATGTCTAGTAATAGAAGAGGTGGTATGTCTAGTAATATAAGAGGTGGTATGTCTAGTAATAGAAGAGGTGGTATGTCTAGTAATAGAAGAGGTGGTATGTCTAGTAATATAAGAGGTGGTATGTCTAGTAATATAAGAGGTGGTATGTCTAGTAATATAAGAGATGGTATGTCTAGTAATAGAAGAGGTGGTATGTCTAGTAATATAAGAGGTGGTATGTCTAGTAATATAAGAGATGGTATGTCTAGTAATAGAAGAGGTGGTATGTCTAGTAATAGAAGAGGTGGTATGTCTAGTAATAGAAGAGGTGGTATGTCTAGTAATATAAGAGATGGTATGTCTAGTAATAGAAGAGGTGGTATGTCTAGTAATAGAAGAGGTGGTATGTCTAGTAATAGAAGAGGTGGTATGTCTAGTAATAGAAGAGGTGGTATGTCTAGTAATAGAAGAGGTGGTATGTCTAGTAATAGAATAGGTGGTATGTCTAGTAATAGAAGAGGTGGTATGTCTAGTAATAGAAGATGTGGTAATAGAGGAGGTGGTATGTCTAGTAATATAAGAGGTGGTATGTCTAGTAATAGAAGAGGTGGTATGTCTAGTAATATAAGAGGAGGAGTGGTATGTCTAGTAATAGAAGATGTGGTAATAGAGGAGGTGGTATGTCTAGTAATATAAGAGGTGGTATGTCTAGTAATAGAAGAGGTGGTATGTCTAGTAATAGAAGAGATGGTATGTCTAGTAATAGAAGAGGTGGTATGTCTAGTAATAGAAGAGGTGGTATGTCTAGTAATAGAAGAGGTGGTATGTATAGTAATAGAAGAGGTGATATGTCTAGTAATAGAAGAGGTGGTATGTCTAGTAATAGAAGAGGTGGTATGTCTAGTAATATAAGAGGTGGTATGTCTAGTAATATAAGAGATGGTATGTCTAGTAATAGAAGAGGTGGTATGTCTAGTAATAGAATAGGTGGTATGTCTAGTAATAGAAGATGTGGTATGTCTAGTAATAGAAGAGGTGGTATGTCTAGTAATAGAAGAGGTGGTATGTCTAGTAATAGAAGAGGTGGTATGTCTAGTAATAGAAGAGGTGGTATGTCTAGTAATAGAAGAGGTGGTATGTCTAGTAATATAAGAGGTGGTATGTCTAGTAATAGAAGAGGTGGTATGTCTAGTAATAGAAGAGGTGGAATGTCTAGTAATAGAAGAGGTGGTATGTCTAGTAATTGAAGAGGTGGTATGTCTAGTAATATAAGAGGTGGTATGTCTAGTAATAGAAGAGGTGGTATGTCTAGTAATATAAGAGGTGGTATGTCTAGTAATAGAAGAGGTGGTATGTCTAGTAATAGAAGAGGTGGTATGTCTAGTAATATAAGAGGTGGTATGTCTAGTAATAGAATAGGTGGTATGTCTAGTAATAGAAGAGGTGGAATGTCTAGTAATAGAAGAGGTGGTATGTCTAGTAATTGAAGAGGTGGTATGTCTAGTAATTGAAGAGGTGGTATGTCTAGTAATATAAGAGGTGGTATGTCTAGTAATAGAAGAGGTGGTATGTCTAGTAATAGAAGAGGTGGTATGTCTAGTAATATAAGAGGTGGTATGTCTAGTAATATAAGAGGTGGTATGTCTAGTAATAGAAGAGGTGGTATGTCTAGTAATAGAAGAGGTGGTATGTCTAGTAATAGAAGAGGTGGTATGTCTAGTAATAGAAGAGGTGGTATGTCTAGTAATAGAAGAGGTGGTATGTCTAGTAATAGAAGAGGTGGTATGTCTAGTAATAGAAGAGGTGGTATGTCTAGTAATATAAGAGGTGGTATGTCTAGTAATAGAAGAGGTGGTAATAGAAGAGGTGGTATGTCTAGTAATAGAAGAGGTGGTATGTCTAGTAATAGAAGAGGTGGTAATTGAAGAGGTGGAATGTCTAGTAATAGAAGAGGTGGAATGTCTAGTAATAGAAGAGGTGGTATGTCTAGTAATATAAGAGGTGGTATGTCTAGTAATAGAAGAGATGGTATGTCTAGTAATAGAAGAGGTGGTATGTCTAGTAATTGAAGAGATGGTATGTCTAGTAATAGAAGAGGTGGTATGTCTAGTAATTGAAGAGGTGGTATGTCTAGTAATAGAAGAGATGGTATGTCTAGTAATAGAAGAGGTGGTATGTCTAGTAATAGAAGAGGTGGTATGTCTAGTAATAGAAGAGGTGGTATGTCTAGTAATAGAAGAGGTGGTATGTCTAGTAATATAAGAGGTGGTATGTCTAGTAATAGAAGAGGTGGTATGTCTAGTAATAGAAGAGGTGGTATGTCTAGTAATATAAGAGGTGGTATGTCTAGTAATAGAATAGGTGGTATGTCTAGTAATAGAAGAGGTGGAATGTCTAGTAATAGAAGAGGTGGTATGTCTAGTAATTGAAGAGGTGGTATGTCTAGTAATATAAGAGGTGGTATGTCTAGTAATAGAAGAGGTGGTATGTCTAGTAATAGAAGAGGTGGTATGTCTAGTAATATAAGAGGTGGTATGTCTAGTAATAGAAGAGGTGGTATGTCTAGTAATAGAAGAGGTGGTATGTCTAGTAATAGAAGAGGTGGTATGTCTAGTAATAGAAGAGGTGGTATGTCTAGTAATATAAGAGGTGGTATGTCTAGTAATAGAAGAGGTGGTATGTCTAGTAATAGAAGAGGTGGTAATGGAAGAGGTGGAATGTCTAGTAATAGAAGAGATGGTATGTCTAGTAATAGAAGAGGTGGTATGTCTAGTAATAGAAGAGGTGGTATGTCTAGTAATAGAAGAGGTGGTATGTCTAGTAATAGAAGAGATGGTATGTCTAGTAATAGAAGAGGTGGTATGTCTAGTAATAGAAGAGGTGGTATGTCTAGTAATAGAGGAGATGGTAATAGAAGAGGTGGTAATAGAAGAGGTGGTAATAGAAGAGGTGGTATGTCTAGTAATATAAGAGGTGGTATGTCTAGTAATATAAGAGGTGGTATGTCTAGTAATAGAAGAGGTGGTATGTCTAGTAATAGAAGAGGTGGTATGTCTAGTAATATAAGAGGTGGTATGTCTAGTAATATAAGAGATGGTATGTCTAGTAATAGAAGAGGTGGTATGTCTAGTAATAGAATAGGTGGTATGTCTAGTAATAGAAGATGTGGTATGTCTAGTAATAGAAGAGGTGGTATGTCTAGTAATAGAAGAGGTGGTATGTCTAGTAATAGAAGAGGTGGTATGTCTAGTAATAGAAGAGGTGGTATGTCTAGTAATAGAAGAGGTGGTATGTCTAGTAATATAAGAGGTGGTATGTCTAGTAATAGAAGAGGTGGTATGTCTAGTAATAGAAGAGGTGGAATGTCTAGTAATAGAAGAGGTGGTATGTCTAGTAATTGAAGAGGTGGTATGTCTAGTAATATAAGAGGTGGTATGTCTAGTAATATAAGAGGTGGTATGTCTAGTAATATAAGAGGTGGTATGTCTAGTAATAGAAGAGGTGGTATGTCTAGTAATAGAAGAGGTGGTATGTCTAGTAATATAAGAGGTGGTATGTCTAGTAATAGAATAGGTGGTATGTCTAGTAATAGAAGAGGTGGAATGTCTAGTAATAGAAGAGGTGGTATGTCTAGTAATTGAAGAGGTGGTATGTCTAGTAATTGAAGAGGTGGTATGTCTAGTAATAGAAGAGGTGGTATGTCTAGTAATAGAAGAGGTGGTATGTCTAGTAATAGAAGAGGTGGTATGTCTAGTAATATAAGAGGTGGTATGTCTAGTAATAGAAGAGGTGGTATGTCTAGTAATAGAAGAGGTGGTATGTCTAGTAATAGAAGAGGTGGTATGTCTAGTAATAGAAGAGGTGGTATGTCTAGTAATAGAAGAGGTGGTATGTCTAGTAATAGAAGAGGTGGTATGTCTAGTAATAGAAGAGGTGGTATGTCTAGTAATATAAGAGGTGGTATGTCTAGTAATAGAAGAGGTGGTAATAGAAGAGGTGGTATGTCTAGTAATAGAAGAGGTGGTATGTCTAGTAATAGAAGAGGTGGTAATTGAAGAGGTGGAATGTCTAGTAATAGAAGAGGTGGTATGTCTAGTAATAGAAGAGATGGTATGTCTAGTAATATAAGAGGTGGTATGTCTAGTAATAGAAGAGATGGTATGTCTAGTAATAGAAGAGGTGGTATGTCTAGTAATTGAAGAGATGGTATGTCTAGTAATAGAAGAGGTGGTATGTCTAGTAATTGAAGAGGTGGTATGTCTAGTAATAGAAGAGATGGTATGTCTAGTAATAGAAGAGGTGGTATGTCTAGTAATAGAAGAGGTGGTATGTCTAGTAATAGAAGAGGTGGTATGTCTAGTAATATAAGAGGTGGTATGTCTAGTAATATAAGAGGTGGTATGTCTAGTAATAGAAGAGGTGGTATGTCTAGTAATAGAAGAGGTGGTATGTCTAGTAATATAAGAGGTGGTATGTCTAGTAATAGAATAGGTGGTATGTCTAGTAATAGAAGAGGTGGAATGTCTAGTAATAGAAGAGGTGGTATGTCTAGTAATTGAAGAGGTGGTATGTCTAGTAATATAAGAGGTGGTATGTCTAGTAATAGAAGAGGTGGTATGTCTAGTAATAGAAGAGGTGGTATGTCTAGTAATATAAGAGGTGGTATGTCTAGTAATATAAGAGGTGGTATGTCTAGTAATAGAAGAGGTGGTATGTCTAGTAATAGAAGAGGTGGTATGTCTAGTAATAGAAGAGGTGGTATGTCTAGTAATATAAGAGGTGGTATGTCTAGTAATAGAAGAGGTGGTATGTCTAGTAATAGAAGAGGTGGTAATGGAAGAGGTGGAATGTCTAGTAATAGAAGAGATGGTATGTCTAGTAATAGAAGAGGTGGTATGTCTAGTAATAGAAGAGGTGGTATGTCTAGTAATAGAAGAGGTGGTATGTCTAGTAATAGAAGAGATGGTATGTCTAGTAATAGAAGAGGTGGTATGTCTAGTAATAGAAGAGGTGGTATGTCTAGTAATAGAGGAGATGGTAATAGAAGAGGTGGTAATAGAAGAGGTGGTAATAGAAGAGGTGGTATGTCTAGTAATATAAGAGGTGGTATGTCTAGTAATATAAGAGGTGGTATGTCTAGTAATAGAAGAGGTGGTATGTCTAGTAATAGAAGAGGTGGTATGTCTAGTAATAGAAGAGGTGGTATGTCTAGTAATAGAAGAGGTGGTATGTCTAGTAATAGAAGAGGTGGTATGTCTAGTAATAGAAGAGGTGGAATGTCTAGTAATAGAAGAGGTGGTATGTCTAGTAATAGAAGAGGTGGTATGTCTAGTAATAGAAGAGGTGGTATGTCTAGTAATAGAAGAGGTGGTATGTCTAGTAATAGAAGAGGTGGTATGTCTAGTAATAGAAGAGGTGGAATGTCTAGTAATAGAAGAGGTGGTATGTCTAGTAATAGAAGAGGTGGTATGTCTAGTAATAGAAGAGGTGGTATGTCTAGTAATAGAAGAGGTGGTATGTCTAGTAATAGAAGAGGTGGTATGTCTAGTAATAGAAGAGGTGGTATGTCTAGTAATAGAAGAGGTGGTATGTCTAGTAATAGAAGAGGTGGTATGTCTAGTAATAGAAGAGGTGGTATGTCTAGTAATAGAAGAGGTGGTATGTCTAGTAATAGAAGAGATGGTATGTCTAGTAATAGAAGAGGTGGTATGTCTAGTAATAGAAGAGATGGTATGTCTAGTAATAGAAGAGGTGGTATGTCTAGTAATAGAAGAGGTGGTATGTCTAGTAATAGAAGAGGTGGTATGTCTAGTAATAGAAGAGGTGGTATGTCTAGTAATAGAAGAGATGGTATGTCTAGTAATAGAAGAGGTGGTATGTCTAGTAATAGAAGAGATGGTATGTCTAGTAATAGAAGAGGTGGTATGTCTAGTAATAGAAGAGGTGGTTTGTCTAGTAATAGAGGAGATGGTAATAGAAGAGGTGGTAATAGAAGCGGTGGTAATAGAAGAGGTGGTATGTCTAGTAATATAAGAGGTGGTATGTCTAGTAATAGAAGACGTGGGATGTCTAGTAATAGAAGAGGTGGGATGTCTAGTAATAGAAGAGATGGTATGTCTAGTAATAGAAGAGATGGTATGTCTAGTAATAGAAGAGATGGTATGTCTAGTAATAGAAGAGGTGGTATGTCTAGTAATAGAAGAGGTGGTATGTCTAGTAATATAAGAGGTGGTATGTCTAGTAATAGAAGAGGTGGTATGTCTAGTAATATAAGAGGTGGTATGTCTAGTAATAGAAGAGGTGGTATGTCTAGTAATAGAAGAGGTGGTATGTCTAGTAATAGAAGAGGTGGTATGTCTAGTAATTGAAGAGGTGGTATGTCTAGTAATATAAGAGGTGGTATGTCTAGTAATATAAGAGATGGTATGTCTAGTAATAGAAGAGGTGGTATGTCTAGTAATAGAAGAGGTGGTATGTCTAGTAATAGAAGAGGTGGTATGTCTAGTAATATAAGAGGTGGTATGTCTAGTAATAGAAGAGGTGGTATGTCTAGTAATATAAGAGGTGGTATGTCTAGTAATATAAGAGGTGGTATGTCTAGTAATATAAGAGGTGGTATGTCTAGTAATATAAGAGGTGGTATGTCTAGTAATAGAAGAGGTGGTATGTCTAGTAATATAAGAGATGGTATGTCTAGTAATAGAAGAGGTGGTATGTCTAGTAATAGAAGAGGTGGTATGTCTAGTAATATAAGAGATGGTATGTCTAGTAATATAAGAGATGGTATGTCTAGTAATAGAAGAGGTGGTATGTCTAGTAATAGAAGAGGTGGTATGTCTAGTAATAGAAGAGGTGGTATGTCTAGTAATAGAAGAGGTGGTATGTCTAGTAATAGAAGAGGTGGTATGTCTAGTAATAGAATAGGTGGTATGTCTAGTAATAGAAGAGGTGGTATGTCTAGTAATAGAAGATGTGGTAATAGAGGAGGTGGTATGTCTAGTAATATAAGAGGTGGTATGTCTAGTAATAGAAGAGGTGGTATGTCTAGTAATATAAGAGGCGGTATGTCTAGTAATAGAAGATGTGGTAATAGAGGAGGTGGTATGTCTAGTAATATAAGAGGTGGTATGTCTAGTAATAGAAGAGGTGGTATGTCTAGTAATAGAAGAGATGGTATGTCTAGTAATAGAAGAGGTGGTATGTCTAGTAATAGAAGAGGTGGTATGTCTAGTAATAGAAGAGGTGGTATGTATAGTAATAGAAGAGGTGATATGTCTAGTAATAGAAGAGGTGGTATGTCTAGTAATAGAAGAGGTGGTATGTCTAGTAATATAAGAGGTGGTATGTCTAGTAATATAAGAGATGGTATGTCTAGTAATAGAAGAGGTGGTATGTCTAGTAATAGAATAGGTGGTATGTCTAGTAATAGAAGATGTGGTATGTCTAGTAATAGAAGAGGTGGTATGTCTAGTAATAGAAGAGGTGGTATGTCTAGTAATAGAAGAGGTGGTATGTCTAGTAATAGAAGAGGTGGTATGTCTAGTAATAGAAGAGGTGGTATGTCTAGTAATATAAGAGGTGGTATGTCTAGTAATAGAAGAGGTGGTATGTCTAGTAATAGAAGAGGTGGAATGTCTAGTAATAGAAGAGGTGGTATGTCTAGTAATTGAAGAGGTGGTATGTCTAGTAATATAAGAGGTGGTATGTCTAGTAATAGAAGAGGTGGTATGTCTAGTAATATAAGAGGTGGTATGTCTAGTAATAGAAGAGGTGGTATGTCTAGTAATAGAAGAGGTGGTATGTCTAGTAATATAAGAGGTGGTATGTCTAGTAATAGAATAGGTGGTATGTCTAGTAATAGAAGAGGTGGAATGTCTAGTAATAGAAGAGGTGGTATGTCTAGTAATTGAAGAGGTGGTATGTCTAGTAATTGAAGAGGTGGTATGTCTAGTAATATAAGAGGTGGTATGTCTAGTAATAGAAGAGGTGGTATGTCTAGTAATAGAAGAGGTGGTATGTCTAGTAATATAAGAGGTGGTATGTCTAGTAATAGAATAGGTGGTATGTCTAGTAATAGAAGAGGTGGTATGTCTAGTAATAGAAGAGGTGGTATGTCTAGTAATAGAAGAGGTGGTATGTCTAGTAATAGAAGAGGTGGCATGTCTAGTAATAGAAGAGGTGGTATGTCTAGTAATAGAAGAGGTGGTATGTCTAGTAATAGAAGAGGTGGTATGTCTAGTAATATAAGAGGTGGTATGTCTAGTAATAGAAGAGGTGGTAATAGAAGAGGTGGTATGTCTAGTAATAGAAGAGGTGGTATGTCTAGTAATAGAAGAGGTGGTAATTGAAGAGGTGGAATGTCTAGTAATAGAAGAGGTGGTATGTCTAGTAATAGAAGAGATGGTATGTCTAGTAATATAAGAGGTGGTATGTCTAGTAATAGAAGAGATGGTATGTCTAGTAATAGAAGAGGTGGTATGTCTAGTAATTGAAGAGATGGTATGTCTAGTAATAGAAGAGGTGGTATGTCTAGTAATTGAAGAGGTGGTATGTCTAGTAATAGAAGAGATGGTATGTCTAGTAATAGAAGAGGTGGTATGTCTAGTAATAGAAGAGGTGGTATGTCTAGTAATAGAAGAGGTGGTATGTCTAGTAATAGAAGAGGTGGTATGTCTAGTAATATAAGAGGTGGTATGTCTAGTAATAGAAGAGGTGGTATGTCTAGTATTAGAAGAGGTGGTATGTCTAGTAATATAAGAGGTGGTATGTCTAGTAATAGAATAGGTGGTATGTCTAGTAATAGAAGAGGTGGAATGTCTAGTAATAGAAGAGGTGGTATGTCTAGTAATTGAAGAGGTGGTATGTCTAGTAATATAAGAGGTGGTATGTCTAGTAATAGAAGAGGTGGTATGTCTAGTAATAGAAGAGGTGGTATGTCTAGTAATAGAAGAGGTGGTATGTCTAGTAATATAAGAGGTGGTATGTCTAGTAATAGAAGAGGTGGTATGTCTAGTAATAGAAGAGGTGGTATGTCTAGTAATAGAAGAGGTGGTATGTCTAGTAATATAAGAGGTGGTATGTCTAGTAATAGAAGAGGTGGTATGTCTAGTAATATAAGAGGTGGTAATGGAAGAGGTGGAATGTCTAGTAATAGAAGAGATGGTATGTCTAGTAATAGAAGAGGTGGTATGTCTAGTAATAGAAGAGGTGGTATGTCTAGTAATAGAAGAGGTGGTATGTCTAGTAATAGAAGAGATGATATGTCTAGTAATAGAAGAGGTGGTATGTCTAGTAATAGAAGAGATGGTATGTCTAGTAATAGAAGAGGTGGTATGTCTAGTAATAGAGGAGATGGTAATAGAAGAGGTGGTAATAGAAGAGGTGGTAATAGAAGAGGTGGTATGTCTAGTAATATAAGAGGTGGTATGTCTAGTAATATAAGAGGTGGTATGTCTAGTAATAGAAGAGGTGGTATGTCTAGTAATAGAAGAGGTGGTATGTCTAGTAATAGAAGAGGTGGTATGTCTAGTAATAGAAGAGGTGGTATGTCTAGTAATAGAAGAGGTGGTATGTCTAGTAATAGAAGAGGTGGAATGTCTAGTAATAGAAGAGGTGGTATGTCTAGTAATAGAAGAGGTGGTATGTCTAGTAATAGAAGAGGTGGTATGTCTAGTAATAGAAGAGGTGGTATGTCTAGTAATAGAAGAGGTGGTATGTCTAGTAATAGAAGAGGTGGTATGTCTAGTAATAGAAGAGGTGGAATGTCTAGTAATAGAAGAGGTGGTATGTCTAGTAATAGAAGAGGTGGTATGTCTAGTAATAGAAGAGGTGGTATGTCTAGTAATAGAAGAGGTGGTATGTCTAGTAATAGAAGAGGTGGTATGTCTAGTAATAGAAGAGGTGGTATGTCTAGTAATAGAAGAGGTGGTATGTCTAGTAATAGAAGAGGTGGTATGTCTAGTAATAGAAGAGATGGTATGTCTAGTAATAGAAGAGGTGGTATGTCTAGTAATAGAAGAGATGGTATGTCTAGTAATAGAAGAGGTGGTATGTCTAGTAATAGAAGAGGTGGTATGTCTAGTAATAGAAGAGGTGGTATGTCTAGTAATAGAAGAGGTGGTATGTCTAGTAATAGAAGAGATGGTATGTCTAGTAATAGAAGAGGTGGTATGTCTAGTAATAGAAGAGATGGTATGTCTAGTAATAGAAGAGGTGGTATGTCTAGTAAGAGAAGATGTGGTTTGTCTAGTAATAGAGGAGATGGTAATAGAAGAGGTGGTAATAGAAGCGGTGGTAATAGAAGAGGTGGTATGTCTAGTAATATAAGAGGTGGTATGTCTAGTAATAGAAGACGTGGGATGTCTAGTAATAGAAGAGGTGGGATGTCTAGTAATAGAAGAGGTGGTATGTCTAGTAATAGAAGAGGTGGTATGTCTAGTAATAGAAGAGGTGGAATGTCTAGTAATAGAAGAGGTGGTATGTCTAGTAATAGAAGAGATGGTATGTCTAGTAATAGAAGAGATGGTATGTCTAGTAATAGAAGAGGTGGTATGTCTAGTAATAGAAGAGGTGGTATGTCTAGTAGTATAAGAGGTGGTAATATAAGTGGTGTGTGTGTGTGTGTGTGTGTGTGTGTGTGTGTGTGTGTGTGTGTGTGTGTGTGTGTGTGTGTGTGTGTGTGTGTGTGTGTGTGTGTGTGTGTGTGTGTGTGTGTGTGTGTGTGTGTGTGTGTGTGTGTGTGTGTGTGTGTGTGTGTGTGTGAGTGAGTGAGTGAGTGAGTGAGTGTGATACGAAGGTTGTAAGGTTACGGAGTGATTAAAGGGCAAATAACCTTTGCCTGATACAGTCACAAATGAAAATGAAATTTGTCGTGTTTCTATTAGATAGTAAAGGATGTACACTGCACGACGGTGTTCTGTATAGAATTGGACTCCAGTTATTTCCTGTTACACATCGTCCCCTGCCTATGACACGTCAGGAAGTTAACACTCTTTATTATTAAATTACGCATTTCATGGCTAGAGGACAAATTAGAATATTTCAATTTAGTATATGCAGTATATTCGCTGAGGACAATTGTAGCTAATGATAAAGCTAGGTACCGCAAAACTGTCTCTCTCGTTCTCCTCAGACCTGTGGGTAGCTGCTATATGAATATAACATGCCTTACTCCTGGGTTATTACGGTTATTTTGCATTTGAGTGGCAGTAGGATTATATTGATGTTGAATGCTGAATGCTGAATGAGATTGAGTCAATGAGAAGGAGTTTGACAAACGGCCACAAACCCTTTTTCTGAAGGATAATGATTTAAAAAAAATAATTTTAAACACGTTTTCTGTTACTCATGGAGGTACTTTGTGTATATAAATATCAGATAAAAATGTGGACAGGCTGCATGATCACGTCTGCTGTCTGCTGACGTTTGTAGATCTCCTGTAGACGCGGCCTTATTCTAACCAAACCCTTACAGTTCGATTTTAAACCGTACAGAGTAGAGAGGAGAGGAGAGGAGAGGAGGGGAGAGGAAAGGAGAGGAGGGGAGAGGAGAGGAGAGGAGAGGAGAGGAGAGGAGAGGAGAGAGAGGAGAGGAGAGGAGAGGAGAGGAGAGGAGAGGAGAGGGAGAGGGAGGAGAGGAGTGGAGAGGAGTGGAGAGGAGTGGAGAGGAGTGGAGAGGAGAGGAGAGGAGAGGAGAGGAGAGGAGAGGAGAGGAGAGGAGAGGAGAGGAGCGGAGAGGAGAGGAGAGGAGAGGAGAGGAGAGGGGAGAGGAAAGGAGAGGAGAGGAGAAAGGAAAAGAAAGTTCTAGAGACTTCTTCAGACTTCTTCAGCAGACTGATCTGAAAGGCCATGACACTTCACATTAACAGGAACACCCTCACAGCAAGAGCCTTTTTGATT
Source organism: Oncorhynchus keta (assembly GCF_023373465.1). Taxonomy (NCBI): domain Eukaryota; kingdom Metazoa; phylum Chordata; class Actinopteri; order Salmoniformes; family Salmonidae; genus Oncorhynchus; species Oncorhynchus keta. The sequence goes on along the minus strand of NC_068435.1, from coordinate 6,023,283 downwards.
GGCTGGTGGGTGGCGGTGAGAGAGAGCGAGAGAGCGAGAGAGAGAGCGAGAGAGAGAGAGAGAGAGAGAGAGAGAGAGAGAGAGAGAGAGAGAGAGAGAGAGAGAGAGAGAGAGAGAGAGAGAGAGAGAGAGAGAGAGAGAGAGAGAGAGAGAGAGAGAGAGAGAGAGAGAGAGAGAGAGAGAGAGAGAGAGAGAGAGAACACATCTCAAATGGCATCCTATTCCCAATATAGTGCACTACTTTTAACCAGGGCCCATAAGCACATCAAAAAAAGGGCCTAGCTATGTGGCCGAGGCTGTTAAGACGTGTCGAAAACTAGTGTAAAGGAATAGGGTGCCAATCTGGACGTAGACAGAGAGAGAAAAGTGAGAACAGCTCTTGTCTGTCTTCATTGACATTTCCATGGCGGCTGGTCTCTCCTTTCTCTCAGAGTGACCTCTATGAATTTAATTAGCATATTGTAGACCTGGAGGGGTTTTGGTTTAAAGATCACCCCTTCATTCTGACTCCCCGACCGGGCCCCACATCATGGATGCATCCCAAATTGCATCCCAATTCCCTACATAGTGCACTCGGTTTGACCAGAGCCCTATAGGCCTAGGATGCTATTTGGGATGCAGAACCCAGTGATTCTCGCAGGGTTCAGAATCTGAATGGAAGGGAAATAATGAGCTCTTGTAGTCGTTAAATGATATCCTCTCCAGTCCACAAGCCATCACTCTAGTTCATAATGAATGTAGCCCCAGCCTTATAGGCTTTGGTGATTAAGACAGTGGCCCTGTGAACTGAATCAGTTGAACGTATGGAACAATATTTACCTGGGTTAAACATCCAATCAGGTGAGCCTATGTTATCCCTCCTCACAACCAGCTGGGTCGTTGGGAGCATACATCAATTATTTGCTACACAGACACCGGTCAACCGTCTGGGAATTTCCAGGGATAAAGTTATATATATAATACCCCTGTGAAACATTTCATCTTTTTATTTTCTGGATATGAACTGAGTAAGGAAGGTAAATGGAGTACTGGGGATGTTCTATTGAACTGGTTGAACTGACTCGTCAGAGTTGAGTTGTAATTGTGTTTATATATAAATATATATATATATATCTTACAAAGGCTGTGCTAATTCGATATGAATATACTCGGAACACTTACATCACTTTCACGTCTACTGTACTGTGCTGCAATTGGTCTACTGTAGACCAGGTAGTCTCTGATTGGTCTACTGTAGACCAGGTAGTCTCTGATTGGTCTACTGTAGACCAGGTAGTCTCTGATTGGTCTACTGTAGACCAGGTAGTCTCTGATTGGTCTACTGTAGACCAGGTAGTCTCTGATTGGTCTACTGTAGACCAGGTAGTCTCTGATTGGTCTACTGTAGACCAGGTAGTCTCTGATTGGTCTACTGTAGACCAGGTAGTCTCTGATTGGTCTACTGTAGACCAGGTAGTCTCTGATTGGTCTACTGTAGACCAGGTAGTCTCTGATTGGTCTACTGTAGACCAGGTAGTCTCTGATTGGTCTACTGTAGACCAGGTAGTCTCTGATTGGTCTACTGTAGACCAGGTAGTCTCTGATTGGTCTACTGTAGACCAGGTAGTCCCTGATTGGTCTACTGTAGACCAGATAGTCCCTGATTGGTCTACAGTAGACCAGGTAGTCCCTGATTGGTCTACTGTAGACCAGATAGTCCCTGATTGGTCTGCTGTAGACCAGGTAGTCTCTGATTGGTCTATTGTAGACCAGGTAGTCCCTGATTGGTCTACTGTAGACCAGGTAGTCCCTGATTGGTCTACCGTAGACCAGGTAGTCCCTGATTAGTCTACTGTAGACCAGGTAGTCCCTGATTAGTCTACTGTAGACCAGGTAGTCCCTGATTGGTCTACTATAGGGTTGCAACAATTCTCGTAGCATTTCCAAAATTCCTTGGTGTTCCAGAAATCCTGGTTGGAAGATTCCTGGATTGCTGGAAAACCAGGGTATTTGGGGGAAGTTACGGGTATTTTGCTAACTTATTCTACTGTCACAAGAGAAAGAGTGTAAAGTTGGGCGTACAATTTGAAACCGAGACCCCACAGACAAGAGTCATGATATGTTTCCCAAGCCCTGGGCTAATATGTATGTATTCTACCCTGACAAATGATATTTTTCTTGGGCTATTATCACTCTCTGCTCTGCATCACAGACCATAAATGTTTATGACGGGGAGTAGCAGAAAACTGAACCAACCACACACACACACACACACACACACACACACACACACACACACACACACACACACACACACACACACACACACACACACACACACACACACACACACACACACACACACACTACACAGTATCTTGATCATCAGTCGTTCTATCTAACTGTGTTGCTGCCTGTTATAAACTAACACATGGAGACTCTGTTGCTGCCTGTTATCAACTAACACATGGAGACTCTGTTGCTGCCTGTTATCAACTAACACATGGAGACTCTGTTGCTGCCTGTTATAAACTAACACCTGAAATTGCTTAGTGGCTTGTGATGTCAGCTAAGGCATTTCATTTGGTGATTTATCACCAGTTTACCACAAAATCACTGCTGTATAATTCACAGGAGAGAAGAAACGTGTCTGGCTGTCTGGCTGTCTAGCTGTCTGGCTGTCTGGCTGTCTGGCTATCTAGCTGTCTGGCTGTCTAGCTGTCTGGCTGTCTAGCTGTCTGGCTGTCTGGCTGTCTGGCTGTCTAGCGTTCAAATGACCAAAGTTTAGGCAATTCCCAGCATCCTTGTCAATGGGAGAAGTGAGCTGAAAGGTCTCAAGTATTTACGTGATTGAAGCCCCTCAACATGGTAGGTGAAGATAAGGTCTACATCTCAAATGGCACCACATGTCTTATGTAGTGCTATGGACCACATGTCTTATGTAGGGCATATAGACCACATGTCTTATGTAGTGCTATGGACCACATGTCTTATGTAGTGCTATGGACCACATGTCTTATGTAGTGCATATAGACCACATGTCTTATGTAGTGTCTATGGACCACATGTCTTATGTAGTGCCTATGGACCACATGTCTTATGTAGTGCTATAGACCACATGTCTTATGTAGTGCATATAGACCACATGTCTTATGTAGTGCTATAGACCACATGTCTTATGTAGTGCTATAGACCACATGTCTTATGTAGTGCTATAGACCACATGTCTTATGTAGTGTCTATGGACCACATGTCTTATGTAGTGTCTATAGACCACATGTCTTATGTAGTGCATATAGACCACATGTCTTATGTAGTGTCTATAGACCACAAGTCTTATGTCGTGCCTAGGGACCACATGTCTTATGTAGTGTCTATGGACCACAAGTCTTATGTAGTGTCTATGGACCACATCTCTTATGTAGTGTCTATGGACCACATGTCTTATGTAGTGTCTAGAAACCACATTCCTTATGTAGTGCCTATAGACCAGATTCCTTATGCAGTGCTATGGACCACATGTCTTATGTAGTGTCTAGAAACCACATTCCTTATGTAGTGCCTATAGACCACATGTCTTATGTAGTGCTATAGACCACATGTCTTATGTAGTGCATATAGACCACATATCGTATGTAGTGCCTATGGACCACATGTCTTATGTAGTGTCTATGGACCACATGTCTTATGTAGTGCATACAGACCACATGTCTTATGTAGTGTCCATGGACCACATGTCTTATGTAGTGTCTATAGACCACATGTCTTATGTAGTGTCTATGGACCACATGTCTTATGTAGTGTCTATGGACCACATGTCTTATGTAGTGTCTATGGACCACATGTCTTATGTAGTGCCTATGGACCACATGTCTTATGTAGTGTCTATAGACCACATGTCTTATGTAGTGTCTATGGACCACATGTCTTATGTAGTGTCTATGGACCACATGTCTTATGTAGTGCCTATGGACCACATGTCTTATGTAGTGCCTATGGACCACATGTCTTATGTAGTGTCAATGGACCACATGTCTTATGTAGTGTCTATAGACCACATGTCTTATGTAGTGTCTATAGACCACATGTCTTATGTAGTGTCTATAGACCACATGTCTTATGTAGTGTCCATGGACCACATGTCTTATGTAGTGTCTATAGACCACATGTCTTATGTAGTGTCTATAGACCACATGTCTTATGTAGTGTCTATGGACCACATGTCTTATGTAGTGTCCATGGACCACATGTCTTATGTAGTGTCTATGGACCACATGTCTTATGGAGTGCTATGGACCACATGTCTTATGTAGTGCTATAGGCCACATGTCTTATGTAGTGTCTATAGACCACATGTCTTATGTAGTGTCTATGGACCACATGTCTTATGTAGTGCTATAGACCACATGTCTTATGTAGTGCTATAGACCACATGTCTTATGTAGTGTCTATGGACCACATGTCTTATGTAGTGCTATAGACCACATGTCTTATGTAGTGTCTATAGACCACATGTCTTATGTAGTGTCTATAGACCACATGTCTTATGTAGTGTCTATAGACCACATGTCTTAGGTAGTGTCTATGGACCACATGTCTTATGTAGTGCTATAGACCACATGTCTTATGTAGTGCTATAGACCACATGTCTTATGTAGTGCTATAGACCACATGTCTTATGTAGTGTCTATGGACCACATGTCTTATGTAGTGCTATAGACCACATGTCTTATGTAGTGTCTATAGACCACATGTCTTATGTAGTGTCTATAGACCACATGTCTTATGTAGTGCTATGGACCACATGTCTTATGTAGTGTCTATAGACCACATGTCTTATGTAGTGTCTATGGACCACATGTCTTATGTAGTGCTATAGACCACATGTCTTATGTAGTGCTATAGACCACATGTCTTATGTAGTGTCTATGGACCACATGTCTTATGTAGTGCTATAGACCACATGTCTTATGTAGTGCCTATGGACCACATGTCTTATGTAGTGCCTATGGACCACATGTCATATGTAGTGCTATAGACCACATGTCTTATGTAGTGCCTATGGACCACATGTCTTATGTAGTGTCTATGGACCACATGTCTTATGTAGTGTCTATGGACCACATGTCTTATGTAGTGTCTATGGACCACATGTCTTATGTAGTGCCTATGGACCACATGTCTTATGTAGTGCTATGGACCACATGTCTTATGTAGTGTCTATAGACCACATGTCTTATGTAGTGCCTATGGACCACATGTCTTATGTAGTGCTATGGACCACATGTCTTATGTAGTGTCTATAGACCACATGTCTTATGTAGTGTCTATAGACCACATGTCTTATGTAGTGCATATAGACCACATGTCTTATGTAGTGTCTATAGACCACAAGTCTTATGTAGTGCCTATGGACCACATGTCTTATGTAGTGTCTATGGACCACATGTCTTATGTAGTGCTATGGACCACATGTCTTATGTAGTGCTATGGACCACATGTCTTATGTAGTGCTATGGACCACATGTCTTATGTAGTGTCTATAGACCACATGTCTTATGTAGTGTCTATGGACCACATGTCTTATGTAGTGCCTATGGATAGTCATTGATAACACCACAGGACGTCAAAGTTCCAACTTTAATCAGATTTATTAATTTTCTTCAAAACAAAAAACTATTTGGTGGAATGTGCTTTGTGGCTGCCGCGAAAAAGGCTAGTGACATGTCGTCTTGGAGACGACGTTCATATTCTTTGACTCAAGTGTTCCGTTTGTACATGTGTATTGGCGGGGCACAACAAAAAAAGAAACTAAGCCAAGCATCACACAATTCTTCTCACTAAAGTCCCCTTCCTGTCTCACTTATTCAATTTGAGTTCTGACTGCTCCTTACATACACCCGTGCTGAGTGCCCACAGAAGCTCCAGTTAGCCCAACAGAAATAAATGCCTATAAACTCTAGTTCATAATGAATGTTGCCCCGGCCTATGTGTTCTTTGGTAATTAAAGTGGCCCTGTGAACTAAATTAGGTGAACCGTCGTAGATGGAACAACAGGGATGAGGACTGCCATGTAACATGTAACATCAGGGATGAGGACTGCCATGTAACATGTAACATCAGGGATGAGGACTGCCATGTAACATGTAACAACAGGGATGAGGACTGCCACGGTAGATGTAACATCAGGGATGAGGACTGCCACGGTAGATGTAACAAAAGGGATGAGGACTGCCATGTAACATGTAACAACAGGAATGAGGACTGCCATGTAACATGTAACAACAAGAATGAGGACTGCCATGTAACATGTAACAACAGGAATGAGGACTGCCATGTAAACATGTAACAACAGGGATGAGGACTGCTATGGTAGATGAAACAACAGGAATGAGGACTGCCATGGTAGATGGAACAACAGGAATGAGGACTGCCACAGTAGATGTAACAACAGGAATGAGGACTGCCACGGTAGATGGAACAACAGGAATGAGGACTGCCACGGTAGATGTAACAACAGGAATGAGGACTGCCATGTAACATGTAACAACAGGAATGAGGACTGCCATGTAACATGTAACAACATTGATGAGGACTGCCATCGTACATGTAACAACAGGAATGAGGACTGCCATGGTAGATGTAACAACATTGATGAGGACTGCCACAGTAGATGTAACAACAGGAATAAGGACTGCCATTGCTGATGGAACAATATGAATGAGGACTGCCACTGTAGATGGAACCACAGGAATGAGGACTGCCATTGCTGATGGAACAATAGGGATGAGGACTGCTATGGTAGATGAAACAACAGGGATGAGGACTGCCATTGCTGATGGAACAATATGAATGAGGACTGCCACTGTAGATGGAACCACAGGAATGAGGACTGCCAAGGTAGATGGAACAACAGGGATGAGGACTGCTATGGTAGATGGAACATCAGGAATGAGGACTGCCAAGGTAGATGGAACAACAGGAATGAGGACTGCCATTGCTGATGGAACAACATGAATGAGGACTGCCATGGTAGATGTAACAACATTGATGAGGACTGCCACGGTAGATGGAACAACAGGAATGAGGACTGCCAAGGTAGATGGAACAACAGGAATGAGGACTGCCACTGTAGATGGAACAACAGGAATGAGGACTGCCAAGGTAGATGGAACAACAGGAATGAGGACTGCCAAGGTAGATGGAACAACAGGAATGAGGACTGCCACTGTAGATGGAACAACAGGAATGAGGACTGCCAAGGTAGATGGAACAACAGGAATGAGGACTGCCACTGTAAATGGAACAACATTGATGAGGACTGCCAAGGTAGATGGAACAACAGGAATGAGGACTGCCAAGGTAGATGGAACAACATTGATGAGGACTGCTATGGTAGATGGAACAACAGGAATGAGGACTGCCATTGCTGATGGAACAATATGAATGAGGACTGCCACTGTAGATGGAACCACAGGAATGAGGACTGCCAAGGTAGATGGAACATCAGGAATGAGGACTGCCAAGGTAGATGGAACAACAGGAATGAGGACTGCCATTGCTGATGGAACAACAGGAATGAGGACTGCCATGTAACAACAGGAATGAGGACTGCCAAGGTAGATGGAACAACAGGAATGAGGACCGCCAAGGTAGATGGAACAACAGGAATGAGTACTGCCACGGTAGATGGAACAACAGGAATGAGTACTGCCATTGCTGATGGAACAACAGGAATGAGGACTGCCAAGGTAGATGGAACAACAGGAATGAGTACTGCCATTGCTGATGGAACAACAGGAATGAGGACTGCCACTGTAGATGGAACAACAGGGATGAGGATACATTTTACAATTAGTGTCTTTTGTTTGAATGAATTCACAACTGTTTTGGTAAAATAGGAAAATCCATCTCCTGGCTGGAGAACAATGATGGACATGCTATCCGTTGGTGATTCACATTAATTTAGTTCTATACTCTATACTATACGGCACGGTACACTTAATTTACAAATGTAAAACCCACCTCAACCTTCTATAGGGCCTCAAGAACATTATAGCATTCACAACATTGGCCAACACATTTTATCTGTTGGTAATACATGAGTTCTATAGAGTACGGTAAATGAGGACTATACAATACTATACTGTACATTACTGAGCTATGTAGAGTACTGTACATTACTGAGTTCTATACTGTAAATTACTGAGCTATATAATGTACTATACTGTACATTACTGAGTTCTATGCAGTACAGTACTATATTAGTCTCCATGTTGTGTTCTATACAGTACAGTACTATATTAGTCTCCATGTTGTGTTCTATACTATATTAGTCTCCATGTTGTGTTCTATACTATATTAGTCTCCATGTTGTGTTCTATACTATATTAGTCTCCATGTTGTGTTCTATACTATATTAGTCTCCATGTTGTGTTCTATACTATATTAGTCTCCATGTTGTGTTCTATACAGTACAGTACTATATTAGTCTCCATGTTGTGTTCTATACTATATTAGTCTCCATGTTGTGTTCTATACAGTACAGTACTATATTAGTCTCCATGTTGTGTTCTATACTATATTAGTCTCCATGTTGTGTTCTATACTATACTAGTCTCCATGTTGTGTTCTATACTATACTAGTCTCCATGTTGTGTTCTATACTATATTAGTCTCCATGTTGTGTTCTATACTATATTAGTCTCCATGTTGTGTTCTATACAGTACAGTACTATATTAGTCTCCATGTTGTGTTCTATACAGTACAGTACTATACTAGTCTCCATGTTGTGTTCTATACTATATTAGTCTCCATGTTGTGTTCTATACAGTACAGTACTATATTAGTCTCCATGTTGTGTTCTATACTATATTGGTCTCCATGTTGTGTTCTATACTATATTAGTCTCCATGTTGTGTTCTATACTATATTAGTCTCCATGTTGTGTTCTATACAGTACAGTACTATATTAGTCTCCATGTTGTGTTCTATACAGTACAGTACTATACTAGTCTCCATGTTGTGTTCTATACTATATTAGTCTCCATGTTGTGTTCTATACAGTACAGTACTGTATTAGTCTCCATGTTGTGTTCTATACTATATTAGTCTCCATGTTGTGTTCTATACTATATTAGTCTCCATGTTGTGTTCTATACTATATTAGTCTCCATGTTGTGTTCTATACTATATTAGTCTCCATGTTGTGTTCTATACTATATTAGTCTCCATGTTGTGTTCTATACAGTACAGTACTATATTAGTCTCCATGTTGTGTTCTATACTATATTAGTCTCCATGTTGTGTTCTATACAGTACAGTACTATATTAGTCTCCATGTTGTGTTCTATACTATATTAGTCTCCATGTTGTGTTCTATACTATACTAGTCTCCATGTTGTGTTCTATACTATACTAGTCTCCATGTTGTGTTCTATACTATATTAGTCTCCATGTTGTGTTCTATACTATATTAGTCTCCATGTTGTGTTCTATACAGTACAGTACTATATTAGTCTCCATGTTGTGTTCTATACAGTACAGTACTATACTAGTCTCCATGTTGTGTTCTATACTATATTAGTCTCCATGTTGTGTTCTATACAGTACAGTACTATATTAGTCTCCATGTTGTGTTCTATACTATATTGGTCTCCATGTTGTGTTCTATACTATATTAGTCTCCATGTTGTGTTCTATACTATATTAGTCTCCATGTTGTGTTCTATACAGAACAGTACTATATTAGTCTCCATGTTGTGTTCTATACAGTACAGTACTATACTAGTCTCCATGTTGTGTTCTATACTATATTAGTCTCCATGTTGTGTTCTATACAGTACAGTACTATATTAGTCTCCATGTTGTGTTCTATACTATATTAGTCTCCATGTTGTGTTCTATACAGTACAGTACTATATTAGTCTCCATGTTGTGTTCTATACTATATTGGTCTCCATGTTGTGTTCTATACTATATTAGTCTCCATGTTGTGTTCTATACTATATTAGTCTCCATGTTGTGTTCTATACTATACTAGTCTCCATGTTGTGTTCTATACTATACTAGTCTCCATGTTGTGTTCTATACTATACTAGTCTCCATGTTGTGTTCTATACTATATTAGTCTCCATGTTGTGTTCTATACTATATTAGTCTCCATGTTGTGTTCTATACTATATTAGTCTCCATGTTGTGTTCTATACAGTACAGTACTATATTAGTCTCCATGTTGTGTTCTATACTATATTAGTCTCCATGTTGTGTTCTATACAGTACAGTACTATATTAGTCTCCATGTTGTGTTCTATACAGTACAGTACTATATTAGTCTCCATGTTGTGTTCTATACTATATTAGTCTCCATGTTGTGTTCTATACTATATTAGTCTCCATGTTGTGTTCTATACAGTACAGTACTATATTAGTCTCCATGTTGTGTTCTATACAGTACAGTACTATATTAGTCTCCATGTTGTGTTCTATACTATATTAGTCTCCATGTTGTGTTCTATACAGTACAGTACTATATTAGTCTCCATGTTGTGTTCTATACTATATTAGTCTCCATGTTGTGTTCTATACTATATTAGTCTCCATGTTGTGTTCTATACTATATTAGTCTCTATGTTGTGTTCTATACTATATTAGTCTCCATGTTGTGTTCTATACTATATTAGTCTCTATGTTGTGTTCTATACTATATTAGTCTCCATGTTGTGTTCTATACAGTACAGTACTATATTAGTCTCCATGTTGTGTTCTATACAGTACAGTACTATATTAGTCTCCATGTTGTGTTCTATACTATATTAGTCTCCATGTTGTGTTCTATACAGTACAGTACTATATTAGTCTCCATGTTGTGTTCTATACTATATTAGTCTCCATGTTGTGTTCTATACTATATTAGTCTCCATGTTGTGTTCTATACTATATTAGTCTCCATGTTGTGTTCTATACTATATTAGTCTCCATGTTGTGTTCTATACTATATTAGTCTCCATGTTGTGTTCTATACAGTACAGTACTATATTAGTCTCCATGTTGTGTTCTATACTATATTAGTCTCCATGTTGTGTTCTATACAGTACAGTACTATATTAGTCTCCATGTTGTGTTCTATACTATATTAGTCTCCATGTTGTGTTCTATACTATATTAGTCTCCATGTTGTGTTCTATACAGTACAGTACTATATTTGTCTCCATGTTGTGTTCTATACTATATTAGTCTCCATGTTGTCTTCTATACAGTACAGTACTATATTAGTCTCCATGTTGTGTTCTATACTATATTAGTCTCCATGTTGTGTTCTATACTATACTAGTCTCCATGTTGTGTTCTATACTATATTAGTCTCCATGTTGTGTTCTATACAGTACAGTACTATATTAGTCTCCATGTTGTGTTCTATACTATATTAGTCTCCATGTTGTGTTCTATACTATATTAGTATCCATGTTGTGTTCTATACTATACTAGTCTCCATGTTGTGTTCTATACTATACTAGTCTCCATGTTGTGTTCTATACTATATTAGTCTCCATGTTATGTTCTATACTATACTAGTCTCCATGTTGTGTTCTATACTATATTAGTCTCCATGTTGTGTTCTATACTATATTAGCCTCCATGTTGTGTTCAGTATAGTACTATATTAGTCTCCATGTTGTGTTCTATACTATATTAGTCTCCATGTTGTGTTCTATACTATACTAGTCTCCATATTGTGTTCTATACAGTACAGTACTATATTAGTCTCCATGTTGTGTTCTATACTATATTAGTCTCCATGTTGTGTTCTATACTATATTAGTCTCCATGTTGTGTTCTATACTATATTAGTCTCCATGTTGTGTTCTATACTATATTAGTCTCCATGTTGTGTTCTATACTATATTAGTTTCCATGTTGTGTTCTATACTATATTAGCCTCATGTTGTGTTCAGTACAGTACTATATTAGTCTCCATGTTGTGTTCTATACTATATTAGTCTCCATGTTGTGTTCTATACTATATTAGTCTCCATGTTGTGTTCTATACTATATTAGCCTCCATGTTGTGTTCTATACTATATTAGTCTCCATGTTGTGTTCTATACAGTGCAGTACTATATTAGTCTCCATGTTGTGTTCTATACTATATTAGTCTCCATGTTGTGTTCTATACTATATTAGTCTCCATGTTGTGTTCTATACAGTGCAGTACTATATTAGTCTCCATGTTGTGTTCTATACTATATTAGTCTCCATGTTGTGTTCTATACTATATTAGTCTCCATGTTGTGTTCTATACTATATTAGTCTCCATGTTGTGTTCTATACAGTACAGTACTATATTAGTCTCCATGTTGTGTTCTATACTATACTAGTCTCCATGTTGTGTTCTATACTATATTAGTCTCCATGTTGTGTTCTATACAGTACAGTACTATATTAGTCTCCATGTTGTGTTCTATACTATATTAGTCTCCATGTTGTGTTCTAAACAGTACAGTACTATATTAGTCTCCATGTTGTGTTCTATACTATATTAGTCTCCATGTTGTGTTCTATACTATATTAGTCTCCATGTTGTGTTCTATACTATACTAGTCTCCATGTTGTGTTCTATACTATATTAGTCTCCATGTTGTGTTCTATACAGTACAGTACTATATTAGTCTCCATGTTGTGTTCTATACTATATTAGTCTCCATGTTGTGTTCTATACTATACTAGTCTCCATGTTGTGTCCTATACTATATTAGTCTCCATGTTGTGTTCTATACTATATTAGTCTCCATGTTGTGTTCTATACAGTACAGTACTATATTAGTCTCCATGTTGTGTTCTATACTATATTAGTCTCCATGTTGTGTTCTATATAGTACAGTACTATATTAGTCTCCATGTTGTGTTCTATACTATATTAGTCTCCATGTTGTGTTCTATACTATATTAGTCTCCATGTTGTGTTCTATATAGTACAGTACTATATTAGTCTCCATGTTGTGTTCTATACTATATTAGTCTCCATGTTGTGTTCTATACTATATTAGTCTCCATGTTGTGTTCTATACAGTACAGTACTATATTAGTCTCCATGTTGTGTTCTATACAGTACAGTACTATATTAGTCTCCATGTTGTGGTCTATACAGTACAGTACTATATTAGTCTCCATGTTGTGTTCTATACTATACTAGTCTCCATGTTGTGTTCTATACTATATTAGTCTCCATGTTGTGTTCTATACAGTACAGTACTATATTAGTCTCCATGTTGTGTTCTATACTATATTAGTCTCCATGTTGTGTTCTATACTATATTAGTCTCCATGTTGTGTTCTATACTATATTAGTTTCCATGTTGTGTTCTATACTATATTAGCCTCCATGTTGTGTTCAGTACAGTACTATATTAGTCTCCATGTTGTGTTCTATACTATATTAGTCTCCATGTTGTGTTCTATACTATATTAGTCTCCATGTTGTGTTCTATACTATATTAGCCTCCATGTTGTGTTCTATACTATATTAGTCTCCATGTTGTGTTCTATACAGTGCAGTACTATATTAGTCTCCATGTTGTGTTCTATACTATATTAGTCTCCATGTTGTGTTCTATACTATATTAGTCTCCATGTTGTGTTCTATACAGTGCAGTACTATATTAGTCTCCATGTTGTGTTCTATACTATATTAGTCTCCATGTTGTGTTCTATACTATATTAGTCTCCATGTTGTGTTCTATACTATATTAGTCTCCATGTTGTGTTCTATACAGTACAGTACTATATTAGTCTCCATGTTGTGTTCTATACTATACTAGTCTCCATGTTGTGTTCTATACTATATTAGTCTCCATGTTGTGTTCTATACAGTACAGTACTATATTAGTCTCCATGTTGTGTTCTATACTATATTAGTCTCCATGTTGTGTTCTAAACAGTACAGTACTATATTAGTCTCCATGTTGTGTTCTATACTATATTAGTCTCCATGTTGTGTTCTATACTATATTAGTCTCCATGTTGTGTTCTATACTATACTAGTCTCCATGTTGTGTTCTATACTATATTAGTCTCCATGTTGTGTTCTATACAGTACAGTACTATATTAGTCTCCATGTTGTGTTCTATACTATATTAGTCTCCATGTTGTGTTCTATACTATACTAGTCTCCATGTTGTGTCCTATACTATATTAGTCTCCATGTTGTGTTCTATACTATATTAGTCTCCATGTTGTGTTCTATACAGTACAGTACTATATTAGTCTCCATGTTGTGTTCTATACTATATTAGTCTCCATGTTGTGTTCTATATAGTACAGTACTATATTAGTCTCCATGTTGTGTTCTATACTATATTAGTCTCCATGTTGTGTTCTATACTATATTAGTCTCCATGTTGTGTTCTATATAGTACAGTACTATATTAGTCTCCATGTTGTGTTCTATACTATATTAGTCTCCATGTTGTGTTCTATACTATATTAGTCTCCATGTTGTGTTCTATACAGTACAGTACTATATTAGTCTCCATGTTGTGTTCTATACAGTACAGTACTATATTAGTCTCCATGTTGTGGTCTATACAGTACAGTACTATATTAGTCTCCATGTTGTGTTCTATACTATACTAGTCTCCATGTTGTGTTCTATACTATATTAGTCTCCATGTTGTGTTCTATACAGTACAGTACTATATTAGTCTCCATGTTGTGTTCTATACTATATTAGTCTCCATGTTGTGTTCTATACTATACTAGTCTCCATGTTGTGTTCTATACTATATTAGTCTCCATGTTGTGTTCTATACTATATTAGTCTCCATGTTGTGTTCTATACAGTACAGTACTATATTAGTCTCCATGTTGTGTTCTATACTATATTAGTCTCCATGTTGTGTTCTATACTATACTAGTCTCCATGTTGTGTTCTATACAGTACAGTACTATATTAGTCTCCATGTTGTGTTCTATACTATATTAGTCTCCATGTTGTGTTCTATACTATATTAGTCTCCATGTTGTGTTCTATACTATATTAGTCTCCATGTTGTGTTCTATACAGTACAGTAGTATTAGTCTCCATGTTGTGTTCTATACTATATTAGTCTCCATGTTGTGTTCTATACAGTACAGTACTATATTAGTCTCCATGTTGTGTTCTATACTATATTAGTCTCCATGTTGTGTTCTATACAGTACAGTACTATATTAGTCTCCATGTTGTGTTCTATACAGTACAGTACTATATTAGTCTCCATGTTGTGTTCTATACAGTACAGTACTATATTAGTCTCCATGTTGTGTTCTATACAGTACAGTACTATATTGGTCTCCATGTTGTGTTCTATACTATATTAGTCTCCATGTTGTGTTCTATACTATATTAGTCTCCATGTTGTGTTCTATACTATACTAGTCTCCATGTTGTGTTCTATACAGTACAGTACTATACTAGTCTCCATGTTGTGTTCTATACTATATTAGTCTACATGTTGTGTTCTATACTATATTAGTCTCCATGTTGTGTTCTATACAGTACAGTACTATATTAGTCTCCATGTTGTGTTCTATACAGTACAGTACTATATTAGTCTCCATGTTGTGTTCTATACTATATTAGTCTCCATGTTGTGTTCTAAACAGTACAGTACTATATTAGTCTCCATGTTGTGTTCTATACAGTACAGTACTATATTAGTCTCCATGTTGTGTTCTATACTATATTAGTCTCCATGTTGTGTTCTATACAGTACAGTACTATACTAGTCTCCATGTTGTGTTCTATACAGTACAGTACTATATTAGTCTCCATGTTGTGTTCTATACTATACTAGTCTCCATGTTGTGTTCTATACTATATTAGTCTCCATGTTGTGTTCTATACTATATTAGTCTCCATGTTGTGTTCTATACTATATTAGTCTCCATGTTGTGTTCTATACAGTACAGTACTATATTAGTCTCCATGTTGTGTTCTATACTATATTAGTCTCCATGTTGTGTTCTATACTATATTAGTCTCCATGTTGTGTTCTATACAGTACAGTACTATATTCGTCTCCATGTTGTGTTCTATACTATATTAGTCTCCATGTTGTGTTCTATACAGTACAGTACTATACTAGTCTCCATGTTGTGTTCTATACTATATTAGTCTCCATGTTGTGTTCTATACAGTACAGCACTATACTAGTCTCCATGTTGTGTTCTATACAGTACAGTACTATATTAGTCTCCATGTTGTGTTCTATACTATACTAGTCTCCATGTTGTGTTCTATACTATACTAGTCTCCATGTTGTGTTCTATACTATATTAGTCTCCATGTTGTGTTCTATACTATATTAGTCTCCATGTTGTGTTCTATACAGTACAGCACTATACTAGTCTCCATGTTGTGTTCTATACAGTACAGTACTATATTAGTCTCCATGTTGTGTTCTATACTATACTAGTCTCCATGTTGTGTTCTATACTATACTAGTCTCCATGTTGTGTTCTATACTATATTAGTCTCCATGTTGTGTTCTATACTATACTAGTCTCCATGTTGTGTTCTATACTATATTAGTCTCCATGTTGTGTTCTATACTATACTAGTCTCCATGTTGTGTCCTATACTATATTAGTCTCCATGTTGTGTTCTATACTATATTAGTCTCCATGTTGTGTTCTATACTATACTAGTCTCCATGTTGTGTCCTATACTATATTAGTCTCCATGTTGTGTTCTATACTATATTAGTCTCCATGTTGTGTTCTATACAGTACAGTACTATATTAGTCTCCATGTTGTGTTCTATACTATATTAGTCTCCATGTTGTGTTCTATACAGTACAGTACTATATTAGTCTCCATGTTGTGTTCTATACTATATTAGTCTCCATGTTGTGTTCTATACAGTACAGTACTATATTAGTCTCCATGTTGTGTTCTATACTATATTAGTCTCCATGTTGTGTTCTATACTATATTAGTCTCCATGTTGTGTTCTATACTATATTAGTCTCTATGTTGTGTTCTATACTATATTAGTCTCCATGTTGTGTTCTATACTATATTAGTCTCTATGTTGTGTTCTATACTATATTAGTCTCCATGTTGTGTTCTATACAGTACAGTACTATATTAGTCTCCATGTTGTGTTCTATACAGTACAGTACTATATTAGTCTCCATGTTGTGTTCTATACTATATTAGTCTCCATGTTGTGTTCTATACAGTACAGTACTATATTAGTCTCCATGTTGTGTTCTATACTATATTAGTCTCCATGTTGTGTTCTATACTATATTAGTCTCCATGTTGTGTTCTATACTATATTAGTCTCCATGTTGTGTTCTATACTATATTAGTCTCCATGTTGTGTTCTATACAGTACAGTACTATATTAGTCTCCATGTTGTGTTCTATACTATATTAGTCTCCATGTTGTGTTCTATACAGTACAGTACTATATTAGTCTCCATGTTGTGTTCTATACTATATTAGTCTCCATGTTGTGTTCTATACTATATTAGTCTCCATGTTGTGTTCTATACAGTACAGTACTATATTTGTCTCCATGTTGTGTTCTATACTATATTAGTCTCCATGTTGTCTTCTATACAGTACAGTACTATATTAGTCTCCATGTTGTGTTCTATACTATATTAGTCTCTATGTTGTGTTCTATACTATACTAGTCTCCATGTTGTGTTCTATACTATATTAGTCTCCATGTTGTGTTCTATACAGTACAGTACTATATTAGTCTCCATGTTGTGTTCTATACTATATTAGTCTCCATGTTGTGTTCTATACTATATTAGTATCCATGTTGTGTTCTATACTATACTAGTCTCCATGTTGTGTTCTATACTATACTAGTCTCCATGTTGTGTTCTATACTATATTAGTCTCCATGTTATGTTCTATACTATACTAGTCTCCATGTTGTGTTCTATACTATATTAGTCTCCATGTTGTGTTCTATACTATATTAGCCTCCATGTTGTGTTCAGTATAGTACTATATTAGTCTCCATGTTGTGTTCTATACTATATTAGTCTCCATGTTGTGTTATATACTATACTAGTCTCCATATTGTGTTCTATACAGTACAGTACTATATTAGTCTCCATGTTGTGTTCTATACTATATTAGTCTCCATGTTGTGTTCTATACTATATTAGTCTCCATGTTGTGTTCTATACTATATTAGTCTCCATGTTGTGTTCTATACTATATTAGTCTCCATGTTGTGTTCTATACTATATTAGTTTCCATGTTGTGTTCTATACTATATTAGCCTCCATGTTGTGTTCAGTACAGTACTATATTAGTCTCCATGTTGTGTTCTATACTATATTAGTCTCCATGTTGTGTTCTATACTATATTAGTCTCCATGTTGTGTTCTATACTATATTAGCCTCCATGTTGTGTTCTATACTATATTAGTCTCCATGTTGTGTTCTATACAGTGCAGTACTATATTAGTCTCCATGTTGTGTTCTATACTATATTAGTCTCCATGTTGTGTTCTATACTATATTAGTCTCCATGTTGTGTTCTATACAGTGCAGTACTATATTAGTCTCCATGTTGTGTTCTATACTATATTAGTCTCCATGTTGTGTTCTATACTATATTAGTCTCCATGTTGTGTTCTATACTATATTAGTCTCCATGTTGTGTTCTATACAGTACAGTACTATATTAGTCTCCATGTTGTGTTCTATACTATACTAGTCTCCATGTTGTGTTCTATACTATATTAGTCTCCATGTTGTGTTCTATACAGTACAGTACTATATTAGTCTCCATGTTGTGTTCTATACTATATTAGTCTCCATGTTGTGTTCTAAACAGTACAGTACTATATTAGTCTCCATGTTGTGTTCTATACTATATTAGTCTCCATGTTGTGTTCTATACTATATTAGTCTCCATGTTGTGTTCTATACTATACTAGTCTCCATGTTGTGTTCTATACTATATTAGTCTCCATGTTGTGTTCTATACAGTACAGTACTATATTAGTCTCCATGTTGTGTTCTATACTATATTAGTCTCCATGTTGTGTTCTATACTATACTAGTCTCCATGTTGTGTCCTATACTATATTAGTCTCCATGTTGTGTTCTATACTATATTAGTCTCCATGTTGTGTTCTATACAGTACAGTACTATATTAGTCTCCATGTTGTGTTCTATACTATATTAGTCTCCATGTTGTGTTCTATATAGTACAGTACTATATTAGTCTCCATGTTGTGTTCTATACTATATTAGTCTCCATGTTGTGTTCTATACTATATTAGTCTCCATGTTGTGTTCTATATAGTACAGTACTATATTAGTCTCCATGTTGTGTTCTATACTATATTAGTCTCCATGTTGTGTTCTATACTATATTAGTCTCCATGTTGTGTTCTATACAGTACAGTACTATATTAGTCTCCATGTTGTGTTCTATACAGTACAGTACTATATTAGTCTCCATGTTGTGGTCTATACAGTACAGTACTATATTAGTCTCCATGTTGTGTTCTATACTATACTAGTCTCCATGTTGTGTTCTATACTATATTAGTCTCCATGTTGTGTTCTATACAGTACAGTACTATATTAGTCTCCATGTTGTGTTCTATACTATATTAGTCTCCATGTTGTGTTCTATACTATACTAGTCTCCATGTTGTGTTCTATACTATATTAGTCTCCATGTTGTGTTCTATACTATATTAGTCTCCATGTTGTGTTCTATACAGTACAGTACTATATTAGTCTCCATGTTGTGTTCTATACTATATTAGTCTCCATGTTGTGTTCTATACTATACTAGTCTCCATGTTGTGTTCTATACAGTACAGTACTATATTAGTCTCCATGTTGTGTTCTATACTATATTAGTCTCCATGTTGTGTTCTATACTATATTAGTCTCCATGTTGTGTTCTATACTATATTAGTCTCCATGTTGTGTTCTATACAGTACAGTAGTATTAGTCTCCATGTTGTGTTCTATACTATATTAGTCTCCATGTTGTGTTCTATACAGTACAGTACTATATTAGTCTCCATGTTGTGTTCTATACTATATTAGTCTCCATGTTGTGTTCTATACAGTACAGTACTATATTAGTCTCCATGTTGTGTTCTATACAGTACAGTACTATATTAGTCTCCATGTTGTGTTCTATACAGTACAGTACTATATTAGTCTCCATGTTGTGTTCTATACAGTACAGTACTATATTGGTCTCCATGTTGTGTTCTATACTATATTAGTCTCCATGTTGTGTTCTATACTATACTAGTCTCCATGTTGTGTTCTATACAGTACAGTACTATACTAGTCTCCATGTTGTGTTCTATACTATATTAGTCTACATGTTGTGTTCTATACTATATTAGTCTCCATGTTGTGTTCTATACAGTACAGTACTATATTAGTCTCCATGTTGTGTTCTATACAGTACAGTACTATATTAGTCTCCATGTTGTGTTCTATACTATATTAGTCTCCATGTTGTGTTCTAAACAGTACAGTACTATATTAGTCTCCATGTTGTGTTCTATACAGTACAGTACTATATTAGTCTCCATGTTGTGTTCTATACTATATTAGTCTCCATGTTGTGTTCTATACAGTACAGTACTATACTAGTCTCCATGTTGTGTTCTATACAGTACAGTACTATATTAGTCTCCATGTTGTGTTCTATACTATACTAGTCTCCATGTTGTGTTCTATACTATATTAGTCTCCATGTTGTGTTCTATACTATATTAGTCTCCATGTTGTGTTCTATACTATATTAGTCTCCATGTTGTGTTCTATACAGTACAGTACTATATTAGTCTCCATGTTGTGTTCTATACTATATTAGTCTCCATGTTGTGTTCTATACTATATTAGTCTCCATGTTGTGTTCTATACAGTACAGTACTATATTCGTCTCCATGTTGTGTTCTATACTATATTAGTCTCCATGTTGTGTTCTATACAGTACAGTACTATACTAGTCGCCATGTTGTGTTCTATACTATATTAGTCTCCATGTTGTGTTCTATACAGTACAGCACTATACTAGTCTCCATGTTGTGTTCTATACAGTACAGTACTATATTAGTCTCCATGTTGTGTTCTATACTATACTAGTCTCCATGTTGTGTTCTATACTATACTAGTCTCCATGTTGTGTTCTATACTATATTAGTCTCCATGTTGTGTTCTATACTATATTAGTCTCCATGTTGTGTTCTATACAGTACAGCACTATACTAGTCTCCATGTTGTGTTCTATACAGTACAGTACTATATTAGTCTCCATGTTGTGTTCTATACTATACTAGTCTCCATGTTGTGTTCTATACTATACTAGTCTCCATGTTGTGTTCTATACTATATTAGTCTCCATGTTGTGTTCTATACTATACTAGTCTCCATGTTGTGTTCTATACTATATTAGTCTCCATGTTGTGTTCTATACTATACTAGTCTCCATGTTGTGTCCTATACTATATTAGTCTCCATGTTGTGTTCTATACTATATTAGTCTCCATGTTGTGTTCTATACTATACTAGTCTCCATGTTGTGTCCTATACTATATTAGTCTCCATGTTGTGTTCTATACTATATTAGTCTCCATGTTGTGTTCTATACAGTACAGTACTATATTAGTCTCCATGTTGTGTTCTATACTATATTAGTCTCCATGTTGTGTTCTATATAGTACAGTACTATATTAGTCTCCATGTTGTGTTCTATACTATATTAGTCTCCATGTTGTGTTCTATACTATATTAGTCTCCATGTTGTGTTCTATATAGTACAGTACTATATTAGTCTCCATGTTGTGTTCTATACTATATTAGTCTCCATGTTGTGTTCTATACTATATTAGTCTCCATGTTGTGTTCTATACAGTACAGTACTATATTAGTCTCCATGTTGTTTTCTATACAGTACAGTACTATATTAGTCTCCATGTTGTGGTCTATACAGTACAGTACTATATTAGTCTCCATGTTGTGTTCTATACTATACTAGTCTCCATGTTGTGTTCTATACTATATTAGTCTCCATGTTGTGTTCCATACAGTACAGTACTATATTAGTCTCCATGTTGTGTTCTATACTATATTAGTCTCCATGTTGTGTTCTATACTATACTAGTCTCCATGTTGTGTTCTATACTATATTAGTCTCCATGTTGTGTTCTATACTATATTAGTCTCCATGTTGTGTTCTATACAGTACAGTACTATATCAGTCTCCATGTTGTGTTCTATACTATATTAGTCTCCATGTTGTGTTCTATACTATACTAGTCTCCATGTTGTGTTCTATACAGTACAGTACTATATTAGTCTCCATGTTGTGTTCTATACTATATTAGTCTCCATGTTGTGTTCTATACTATATTAGTCTCCATGTTGTGTTCTATACTATATTAGTCTCCATGTTGTGTTCTATACAGTACAGTAGTATTAGTCTCCATGTTGTGTTCTATACTATATTAGTCTCAATGTTGTGTTCTATACAGTACAGTACTATATTAGTCTCCATGTTGTGTTCTATACTATATTAGTCTCCATGTTGTGTTCTATACAGTACAGTACTATATTAGTCTCCATGTTGTGTTCTATACAGTACAGTACTATATTAGTCTCCATGTTGTGTTCTATACAGTACAGTACTATATTAGTCTCCATGTTGTGTTCTATACAGTACAGTACTATATTGGTCTCCATGTTGTGTTCTATACTATATTAGTCTCCATGTTGTGTTCTATACTATATTAGTCTCCATGTTGTGTTCTATACTATACTAGTCTCCATGTTGTGTTCTATACAGTACAGTACTATACTAGTCTCCATGTTGTGTTCTATACAGTACAGTACTATATTAGTCTCCATGTTGTGTTCTATACAGTACAGTACTATATTAGTCTCCATGTTGTGTTCTATACTATATTAGTCTCCATGTTGTGTTCTAAACAGTACAGTACTATATTAGTCTCCATGTTGTGTTCTATACAGTACAGTACTATATTAGTCTCCATGTTGTGTTCTATACTATATTAGTCTCCATGTTGTGTTCTATACAGTACAGTACTATACTAGTCTCCATGTTGTGTTCTATACAGTACAGTACTATATTAGTCTCCATGTTGTGTTCTATACTATACTAGTCTCCATGTTGTGTTCTATACTATATTAGTCTCCATGTTGTGTTCTATACTATATTAGTCTCCATGTTGTGTTCTATACTATATTAGTCTCCATGTTGTGTTCTATACAGTACAGTACTATATTAGTCTCCATGTTGTGTTCTATACTATATTAGTCTCCATGTTGTGTTCTATACTATATTAGTCTCCATGTTGTGTTCTATACAGTACAGTACTATATTCGTCTCCATGTTGTGTTCTATACTATATTAGTCTCCATGTTGTGTTCTATACAGTACAGTACTATACTAGTCTCCATGTTGTGTTCTATACTATATTAGTCTCCATGTTGTGTTCTATACAGTACAGCACTATACTAGTCTCCATGTTGTGTTCTATACAGTACAGTACTATATTAGTCTCCATGTTGTGTTCTATACTATACTAGTCTCCATGTTGTGTTCTATACTATACTAGTCTCCATGTTGTGTTCTATACTATATTAGTCTCCATGTTGTGTTCTATACTATATTAGTCTCCATGTTGTGTTCTATACAGTACAGCACTATACTAGTCTCCATGTTGTGTTCTATACAGTACAGTACTATATTAGTCTCCATGTTGTGTTCTATACTATACTAGTCTCCATGTTGTGTTCTATACTATACTAGTCTCCATGTTGTGTTCTATACTATATTAGTCTCCATGTTGTGTTCTATACTATACTAGTCTCCATGTTGTGTTCTATACTATATTAGTCTCCATGTTGTGTTCTATACTATACTAGTCTCCATGTTGTGTCCTATACTATATTAGTCTCCATGTTGTGTTCTATACTATATTAGTCTCCATGTTGTGTTCTATACTATACTAGTCTCCATGTTGTGTCCTATACTATATTAGTCTCCATGTTGTGTTCTATACTATATTAGTCTCCATGTTGTGTTCTATACAGTACAGTACTATATTAGTCTCCATGTTGTGTTCTATACTATATTAGTCTCCATGTTGTGTTCTATATAGTACAGTACTATATTAGTCTCCATGTTGTGTTCTATACTATATTAGTCTCCATGTTGTGTTCTATACTATATTAGTCTCCATGTTGTGTTCTATATAGTACAGTACTATATTAGTCTCCATGTTGTGTTCTATACTATATTAGTCTCCATGTTGTGTTCTATACTATATTAGTCTCCATGTTGTGTTCTATACAGTACAGTACTATATTAGTCTCCATGTTGTTTTCTATACAGTACAGTACTATATTAGTCTCCATGTTGTGGTCTATACAGTACAGTACTATATTAGTCTCCATGTTGTGTTCTATACTATACTAGTCTCCATGTTGTGTTCTATACTATATTAGTCTCCATGTTGTGTTCCATACAGTACAGTACTATATTAGTCTCCATGTTGTGTTCTATACTATATTAGTCTCCATGTTGTGTTCTATACTATACTAGTCTCCATGTTGTGTTCTATACTATATTAGTCTCCATGTTGTGTTCTATACTATATTAGTCTCCATGTTGTGTTCTATACAGTACAGTACTATATCAGTCTCCATGTTGTGTTCTATACTATATTAGTCTCCATGTTGTGTTCTATACTATACTAGTCTCCATGTTGTGTTCTATACAGTACAGTACTATATTAGTCTCCATGTTGTGTTCTATACTATATTAGTCTCCATGTTGTGTTCTATACTATATTAGTCTCCATGTTGTGTTCTATACTATATTAGTCTCCATGTTGTGTTCTATACAGTACAGTAGTATTAGTCTCCATGTTGTGTTCTATACTATATTAGTCTCAATGTTGTGTTCTATACAGTACAGTACTATATTAGTCTCCATGTTGTGTTCTATACTATATTAGTCTCCATGTTGTGTTCTATACAGTACAGTACTATATTAGTCTCCATGTTGTGTTCTATACAGTACAGTACTATATTAGTCTCCATGTTGTGTTCTATACAGTACAGTACTATATTAGTCTCCATGTTGTGTTCTATACAGTACAGTACTATATTGGTCTCCATGTTGTGTTCTATACTATATTAGTCTCCATGTTGTGTTCTATACTATATTAGTCTCCATGTTGTGTTCTATACTATACTAGTCTCCATGTTGTGTTCTATACAGTACAGTACTATACTAGTCTCCATGTTGTGTTCTATACTATATTAGTCTCCATGTTGTGTTCTATACAGTACAGTACTATATTAGTCTCCATGTTGTGTTCTATACAGTACAGTACTATATTAGTCTCCATGTTGTGTTCTATACTATATTAGTCTCCATGTTGTGTTCTAAACAGTACAGTACTATATTAGTCTCCATGTTGTGTTCTATACAGTACAGTACTATATTAGTCTCCATGTTGTGTTCTATACTATATTAGTCTCCATGTTGTGTTCTATACAGTACAGTACTATACTAGTCTCCATGTTGTGTTCTATACAGTACAGTACTATATTAGTCTCCATGTTGTGTTCTATACTATACTAGTCTCCATGTTGTGTTCTATACTATATTAGTCTCCATGTTGTGTTCTATACTATATTAGTCTCCATGTTGTGTTCTATACTATATTAGTCTCCATGTTGTGTTCTATACAGTACAGTACTATATTAGTCTCCATGTTGTGTTCTATACTATATTAGTCTCCATGTTGTGTTCTATACTATATTAGTCTCCATGTTGTGTTCTATACAGTACAGTACTATATTCGTCTCCATGTTGTGTTCTATACTATATTAGTCTCCATGTTGTGTTCTATACAGTACAGTACTATACTAGTCTCCATGTTGTGTTCTATACTATATTAGTCTCCATGTTGTGTTCTATACAGTACAGCACTATACTAGTCTCCATGTTGTGTTCTATACAGTACAGTACTATATTAGTCTCCATGTTGTGTTCTATACTATACTAGTCTCCATGTTGTGTTCTATACTATACTAGTCTCCATGTTGTGTTCTATACTATATTAGTCTCCATGTTGTGTTCTATACTATATTAGTCTCCATGTTGTGTTCTATACAGTACAGTACTATATTAGTCTCCATGTTGTGTTCTATACTATACTAGTCTCCATGTTGTGTTCTATACTATATTAGTCTCCATGTTGTGTTCTATACTATATTAGTCTCCATGTTGTGTTCTATACTATATTAGTCTCCATGTTGTGTTCTATACTATATTAGTCTCCATGTTGTGTTCTAAACATTACAGTACTATATTAGTCTCCATGTTGTGTTCTATACAGTACAGTAATATATTAGTCTCCATGTTGTGTTCTATACTATACTAGTCTCCATGTTGTGTTCTATACTATATTAGTCTCCATGTTGTGTTCTATACTATATTAGTCTCCATGTTGTGTTCTATACTATATTAGTCTCCATGTTGTGTTCTATACTATATTAGTCTCCATGTTGTGTTCTATACAGTACAGTACTATATTCGTCTCCATGTTGTGTTCTATACTATATTAGTCTCCATGTTGTGTTCTATACAGTACAGTACTCTACTAGTCTCCATGTTGTGTTCTATACTATATTAGTCTCCATGTTGTGTTCTATACAGTACAGCACTATACTAGTCTCCAGGTTGTGTTCTATACAGTACAGTACTATATTAGTCTCCATGTTGTGTTCTATACTATACTAGTCTCCATGTTGTGTTCTATACTATACTAGTCTCCATGTTGTGTTCTATACTATATCAGTCTCCATGTTGTGTTCTATACTATATTAGTCTCCATGTTGTGTTCTATACTATATTAGTCTCCATGTTGTGTTCTATACTATACTAGTCTCCATGTTGTGTTCTATACTATATTAGTCTCCATGTTGTGTTCTATACTATATTAGTCTCCATGTTGTGTTCTATACTATATTAGTCTCCATGTTGTGTTCTATACTATATTAGTCTCCATGTTGTGTTCTATACTATATTAGTCTCCATGTTGTGTTCTATACAGTACAGTACTATATTAGTCTCCATGTTGTGTTCTATACTATATTCGTCTCCATGTTGTGTTCTATACTATATTAGTCTCCATGTTGTGTTCTCTACTATATTAGTCTCCATGTTGTGTTCTATACTATATTAGTCTCCATGTTGTGTTCTATACTATATTATTCTCCATGTTGTGTTCTATACTATATTAGTCTCCATGTTGTGTTCTATACTATATTAGTCTCCATGTTGTGTTCTCTACTATATTAGTCTCCATGTTGTGTTCTATACTATATTAGTCTCCATGTTGTGTTCTATACTATATTAGTCTCCATGTTGTGTTCTATACTATATTAGTCTCCATGTTGTGTTCTATATTATACTGGTCTCCATGTTGTGTTCTATACTATATTAGTCTCCATGTTGTGTTCTCTACTATATTAGTCTCCATGTTGTGTTCTATACTATATTAGTCTCCATGTTGTGTTCTATACTATATTAGTCTCCATGTTGTGTTCTATACAGTACAGTACTATATTAGTCTCCATGTTTTGTTCTATACTATATTAGTCTCCATGTTGTGTTCTATACAGTACAGTACTATATTAGTCTCCATGTTGTGTTCTATACTATATTAGTCTCCATGTTGTGTTCTATACTATATTAGTCTCCATGTTGTGTTCTATACTATACTAGTCTCCATGTTGTGTTCTATACAGTACAGTACTATATTAGTCTCCATGTTGTGTTCTATACTATATTAGTCTCCATGTTGTGTTCTATACAGTACAGTACTATATTAGTCTCCATGTTGTGTTCTATACTATATTAGTCTCCATGTTGTGTTCTATACTATATTAGTCTGCATGTTGTGTTCTATACTATACTAGTCTCCATGTTGTGTTCTATACAGTACAGTACTATATTAGTCTCCATGTTGTGTTATATACTATATTAGTCTCCATGTTGTGTTCTATACTATATTAGTCTCCATGTTGTGTTCTATACTATATTGGTCTCCATGTTGTGTTCTATACTATATTAGTCTCCATGTTGTGTTCTATACAGTACAGTACTATATTAGTCTCCATGTTGTGTTCTATACAGTACAGTACTATATTAGTCTCCATGTTGTGTTCTATACTATATTAGTCTCCATGTTGTGTTCTATACTATACTAGTCTCCATGTTGTGTTCTATACAGTACAGTACTATATTAGTCTCCATGTTGTGTTCTATACTATACTAGTCTCCATGTTGTGTTACAGTTACCCCAGTAGTAGAGGAGGAGACAGTGGCCTACATATGAACAGTTGTACATCTGGTGTATCCTGTACACGTCCTCTGACAGCAGAGCAGCTGTAATCTGTAAGGACTTTACCGTACCACTCTGCCAGTCAAATGGCACCCCTATTTCATCACCTGTACACTACTTTCGACAGGATTCCTATGGGCCCAAGTCAACCGTAGTGCAGTGTGTAGGGAAGAGGTTTTAATTTAGGATGCAGCCTGACACACACACTACCATCAGACAGCCCTCAAGTGTAGAGAGAGGTCTCTATATTTAATTGGTCCTGTACACTGCGTTGTTAAGGAGACATGGGGATGGAGAGAGAGAGGGGGGGGGTGAGAAAGAGAGCTCTAACACAATCTCATTATAATTTGCTCTTAGACTAGTCGTGGGCTATTTAGTTAGTCGTTGTTGAACTGCTCGGTACGGTAGTGTTTGAAGCCTTAGCCTATGGGGTTGTTATTAGGCTTGAGGTCAAGGGATGTGAGCATTTATCTTTATGCAATGAGGAATATAAATTATTTCATATTCATTCAATCATCCTCAAGCTAAAATCATGGAAGTAAAGTTTTTCTTCTTACTAAAAAAAAAAAACAATTTCTGACTTCAAAATTCAATATCTGCATTTGAACCTTGTCAAAGGATCTCCCTAAGAGCTGCAATCAGCAGATGAAACAATTAACAAAAAGCTCATACCTGCCCCTGTGTTTCGGTAAAAAGCTGAGTGATCATCCACCTTCCCCCCTCCAGACACACACACACACACACACACACACACACACACACACACACACACACACACACACACACACACACACACACACACACACACACACACACACACACACACACACACACACACACACACACACACACACACACACACACACACACACACACACACACACACACATCCACCTTCCCCCTCCAGACACACACACAACATCCACCTTCCCCCTCCAGACACACACACAACATCCACCTTCCCCCTCCAGACTCACACACACACACACACACACACACACACACACACACACACACACACACACACACACACACACACACACACACACACACACACACACACACACACATCCACCTTCCCCCTCAGACACACACACACACACACACACACACACACACACACACACACACACACACACACACACACACACAACATCCACCTTCCCCCCTCCAGACACACACACACACAACATCCACCTTCCCCCTCCAGACACACACACACAACATCCACCTTCTCCCCTCCAGACACACACACACACAACATCCACCTTCCCCCCTCCAGACACACACACACACAACATCCACCCTCCCCCTCCAGACACACACACACAACATCCACCTTCCCCCCTCCAGACACACACACACACACAACATCCACCTTCCCCCCTCCAGACATACACACAACATCCACCTTCCCCCCTCCAGACACACACACAACATCCACCTTCCCCCTCCAGACACACACACACACACAACATCCACCTTCCCCCCTCCAGACACACACACAACATCCACCTTCCCCCCTCCAGACACACACACAACATCCACCTTCCCCCCTCCATACACAGAGCTATGTGTATATTATGTAACGTGACTGATTCACATGGTTTCTGTAGGTTTTATTTAGGATCAGCTTTTATGTTACAGATAGATTGGGGCTTCTATCAATGTAATTGTCTGCATCATTTCCCATTTCCATTCTCTGTCCACATGAACAGGATATGGAGTGTCTTCGTAAAGTATTCAGACCCCGTTTTCCAGTTACAGCCTTATTATAAAATGAATAAAATCAAGAACAAGAAAATTGCCAGTCCTGGTTATTATAGGTCGCAATCCTTCAAATTAAGTGTCCACATTATTATGCAATATATATTTATAAATACTATCATAAGTACTAATTAAGTACTAATTGGAATAGTAATTATTTTACAACATTCCCTATCTTGAATGGTGTAGTGTAGTTGAAAATTTAAATGTAAATGTAGATTATTTCTTGATCAATATATTTGTATTTGATTATATTTGTATTTGATTGTATTTGATTGTTTTCCTGTTTTTTTAGTAGTAGGGTGTTCCATTATTACAATTACTACCATGGATAGTATTGGGTGTTCCATTATTACAATTACTACCATGGATAGTATTGGGTGTTCCATTATTACAATTACTACCAT